>NW_016107943.1:829223-860539 GCF_001604975.1 Cebus imitator
AGCTTTGCTGAGCTGCTGTGGGCTCCGCCCCGCTGCCGAGTGAACTTCCCTGCAGTCCTGTTTATATGGGTGTAGTTAGAATTGCTTTGGCGATGGTGGCCCGCCTCTGTTGAGGCGGAGTCTCTCTGCTGTGGCGGGTGGCCTTGGCAACGGCGGGCTGCCTCAGCAATGGCAGGTTGCCTTGGCAACGGCGGCTGCCTCAGCATTGGCTGACTACCTCTGTCCTGGCGGGCTGCCTCGGTAATGGCGGACGCCCCTCCCCCACAGAGCTGGAACGTCCCAGGGTCAGCTGCGCTTGCTGTGAAAGTCTCAATCCAGAGTTTCTGGTTGCTGTTCTTTTGTGGGGGTGGGACCAGCCGAGCCTGATCACCTGGCTCCCTGCCTCAGAACCTTTTTTAAGTTGGTGTTCCAGTCGCCTGTTGAAGAGGCGCCGGGGTCTGTTTGTTTTCCTCTGTGGCCACTCACTGCGCTGGCTTAAACAGCGGCACTGAGGTTTGAGGCGCTTTTTTTTTTTGCCCTGAAATCTACTGTCCTGGTTCTCTGCTCAGTCCCCTTTTTAAACAGACGAATGGGCGACTTCCCGTGGTCCAATCGCCAGCCAAAAGCGCACCCGGACTGGTGTATTTTGTACGGGGAACCGCTGCTCCGGGGCGCCAGCAAAGCAGCCGTGCGGGGCAAAGCAGCGGCGCCGGCGGCACAGTCGCGCTGGCCGGCAACCGTGGAGCTCCTCTGCCTGGGAATTTCCTAGTCTGTGGGCAATAAAAATGCGGGGTCCACTCACCCTCTGCACTTTCACTGGGAGCAGCAATCCTGAGCTGTTCCTAAACGGCCATCTTGGATCTTTTTTTTTTTTTTTTTTTAAACCTCCTGTTATTACCTCTTAGGGAACTCTTCTTAGACTTTAGGGTAGTTTCAAGACTGATTGTTGAGTTTGGCCACCCCGGGATTTAACCTTCTAGGACAGCATTAGTGCAAAGAAACTGAACATCTTGTAAAAGACAGCTACGTCTATTTTGTCTGTGTAGCCAGGCTGCAATTCATGGTTAACAATTAAAGGTATACCTTAAGATTATTATTACCAGGATTTTAAACATTTTGAAGGCTTTTCTGTAGAATTTGGTCTTAAAGGATTTTTGAGTTTGTAGCTTATTGTATACAAACAGGGAACTTGTGGTTGTTTGTATAGGACTGAACATAACAATGGGTATTTGATTATTTTTTAAGTTAATGTTAATAAAATTTTAGGCAAAGATTATCAAGTAATTTTTTGTTAAAAATTCTGGCTAAATTTAGTATTTATATAGCTTATGACTATGATTGGAAGAATTGGCTAAAATTTTTGTTTTGTGAAATAAGTTCTATTAGAATGCCTATTTGACAGCCTTGATTTTTGTAAGCAGTGTCAATTTGATATTGTCTGATGATTTCCTTCAGTCATTATGAACTGTGTCAGTGCTAGTATAGAATAAAAACAGTCTCTGTATCTTTGAATTTTAAAGAGTCATATATATATATATATATACACTTTAATGTGAAGCAAATCGGAGAGAATCTGGTTTGCCTCATTGTTTAAATTTGCTTAGCATTTTTTTCTTTGGGGATGAAATTTTGTGTTTTTGGAAAAACAATCTTTGCTTATAAAAATCTTGGCTAATGTTTTGCAAGTTCTTTCTGTTTTTTCAGGAAAAATTATTTACAAAATGATGAAAATGACACATTTTAAAAAGTTTTTTAATCATTTTTTGAAATTTGATGAATTTATTTTGGGGAAGAAAGACCTGGGAACTACTACAGCATATAATTTATTAGTAGGCGCCTAGATTAAACATATCTTCAAAAATCACAATTAATGAAAAGTTATTATTAAACTGTTGTATTATATAGCCCTCTTGTGGCCAGCTTTATATATTACAGTCAATTACTATTTGTCTGCTTTAGTAAAATGAGAAACTAGAGTACCTTGGAAATGCTATGAATCTGGCTTTTTGTTATTAATATTTTTTTCTTGACATATATATCATATTCCAGAAAATCCTAATCCCAAAAGTGGCATTATTCCAGGCAGTTACAGCTTTGAATCAGTTTTATCAGCTGTAGCTGATTTTAAGGCTCCTGTTTTTGAACCTGGAGGCTCTATGCAACAAGGCATGTATACTCCCAAAGGTATGTTTGTATACATAAATGAATTCTTTTAAATATCAGTTCTTTAATGGTGAATTCTTCTGTGTATTAAAAGAAAATATTTACCATTTAGTCATTTTCTCCACTGTGTTATAAATTTATGTCTTTATTGGTAAACAGTGTTACTGCTTTCAATTATACAAATCTATAGCTTTATGTTACACTAAGGCTTTTTAGATGACTGTAAACTCTAAAGGAAATTTGTATTAGAACTCTAGTTCATTTTTATAAGTGATCATAACCATAAATGAACCAGAAACTATAAAACAAAATGTATATTTAAAAATATATTTGAATGTATTCACTCTTCAAATTTGATTTAGAAACAGCAATACAATCCTCATGACCCAAATTTTAACTTGAAATAGTTCAAATTAAAGGGTGTAGAGGCTGGGAGCTGTGGCTCATGCCTGTAATCCCAGCACTTTGGAATACCGAGGTGGGTGGATCACCTGAGGTCAGGAGTTAGAGACAAGTTTGGCCAACATGATGAAACCCTGTCTCTAGTAAAAATACAGAAAAATTAGCCAGGCATGGTGGCAGGTACCTGATTGGTTTTGTAAGTTTTTTACCCCTCTGGAGTCACAGTTGACCATGCTTGACGAGAGCCAGAAATAAATGAGGTTTTGATTTACACAGTCTTTTTTTGTTGGACTTTCAGATTTTCATTTATCTAAGTTAAAATTCTTGACTCCCTCAACACATTGTCCAATTGAAAAACCAATGCTCATTTTGAAGTTTTAAATAATAGGTACTGTACTGTGTGTGTTTGGCAAAGCAGAACAGAAAAGCCTTATTTGGGATTTTTCAGGGAGTGCAAGACAATCCAGAGTCTCTGGTTGGAAAGTACTCCATTAAAAGAAAAGCACAGTATTGTTTTTAGTGTAGAGGATAGTTTGTGTGTAAAATTAGATAAACTTGGGAGTGGGGTGGTGCTGTGGTATAGTGCAGTGCTTATGAAAGTATGATGTGAGGATTACATCTCTGTGAGACTTCTGCTCCTCGTTAAGAATGCAGGTTCCTGTGCTTCATCTCCCGTCTGCTCTCATCAGAATCTCTGTGGGTAAAATCTGAGAATCTGCTTTTTTAAACAAGCTCTGTAGATTATTGTTATAAACAATGCTGAGATGGAATAAAGGGCATTTGGACATTAGAGCTAAGAAATTGAGTGTCATATTTAAATACAGTATGCATTATATTAGCTAGTTCTGTGGTTTAGGAAATCTGTTGTTTTGTTTTTTGGAGACAGAACCTCACTTTGTCGCTCAGGCTGGAGTGCAGTGGTAACCATCACAGCTCACTGCAGCCTTGACCTACTAGGCTCAAGCAAGCCTGCCACCTCAGCTTCCCCAGTAGCTGAGACCATAGGCATCCACCACTATGCTGGCTAATTTTCTTATTTTTTGTAGAGACAGGGTCTTACTGTGTTGCCTAGGCTGGTCTCAACTGTTGGTCTTAAGTAATCCTCCTGCCTTGGCCTCCTAAAGTGCAGGTATTACAGGCGTGAGCCACTGCGCCCAGCCAGTTTTTTATCTTTGGATTTGGCTTCTTATCTGCAAAGTGAGTTCTTAAACTTTTAAAAAGTGGTTGAAACAAGCCTCTGGTTTCAAGGTCTAAGCCTTAAGTGAATTTGTTATATTAATATAAAACCAACAGTAGCTGGCCTACTCCTGTTAAAGTGGGTATGGGTAGTGAACCTAGCGTCTCCTCTGTTCTGCTATCCCCTTGCTCCTAAAGTGGCCCCTGTTACACATGGGTGGTAATTCAGCTTGATGGAACACTGTTTGAAGCCCATTGGACTAATTAATCACTGAAGTTTTCTTCCATTGCTAAGGTTGTACACTTCTAATAAAAGCTTTGGAATGTTAATTATGCAAAATAATAGACTTCAAAGAGAGGGACAATAAATAATGATAGAAATACTAGTAAGGGTCTTTGTGAAGGACTGTCTTCAGAATTTTAAGTCATACTTCTGATACTTTAAGATGAATAGCTTGTTACATGAAAATAGGGACAGTGGTTAACAATGGTTAACAGCGTTTTGTGCTAGAAAGTTGTAATTGTAGTGGATGCGTAAGGAGAAGCTTAAGTTTCTCACCATGTTTTCAAATGTTAATAATTTTGCTAGAGAGAATGAGAGAGAAAAACTTAATTTAGTAAGGAGATACTCTTAAGGCAATGGTTTCTAAAATTATTCTCAGTCCATTTTTTAGATTTTTGCCACATCTAAATATCCACTCTATTGAAATATGCTTAGTATTTCAGTATTTTTTTTTCCTTTATTTATTTTTTTAAGAGACAGAGTCTCACTGTGTTGCCCAGGCTGGAGTGCAGTGGCTATTCACAGGTGTGATCCCACTACTGATCAGAACGGGAGTTTTGACCTGTTCCGTTTCCGACCTGGGCCTGTTCACCCCTTCTTAGGCAACCTGGTGGTCCCCTGCTCCCGGGAGGTCACCATATTGATGCTGAACTTAGTGCAGACACCCAATCGGCATAGCGCACTGCAGCCGAGAACTCCTGGGCTCAAGCGATCCTCCCACCTCAGCCTCCCGAGTAGCTGGGACTACAGGCACGCGCCATTGCGCCTGGTGGGATTTTTTTTTTTAACAAATTAACTTAAAAAAAAAAAAAAAAAAAAAAAAAAAAAAAAAAAAAAAAAAAAACTTGGTTCATCCTAAGCATGATTATTAATGAGGTGTCATGAGTTTTATTTGCAACTTACAATTTTCTAATACAATTAAGAATTATTAAAATAAAAGGCTTTATATACTTAAAATCATCTTGTGAACCATCGGTTGTACACATTCTACATATAGGATAGTGGTTTCTAATTATGCAGGTGAGGAGACCAATGATCAGTTTTAGCAAAGGAGCAGAAAATCTTTTTTAGTCAAAAAAGATTTATAGAGTGGGTCTCTTGAAAATCAATAGCTCATTAATTTTTTTTTTTTTTGAGACTGAGTCTTACTCTGTTGCCCAGGCTGGAGTGCAGAGGGGTGATCTTGGCCTAGGGCGACCTCTGCCTCCAAGTGATTCTCCTGCCTCAGTCATCTGAGTAGCTGGGATTACAGGTGTGCACCACCACACCTGCCTAATTTTTGTATTTCTAGTAGAGATGGTGTTTCACTGTGGTGGCCAGGCTGGTCTCAAACTCCTGACCTTAAGTGATCCACCCACCTCAGCCTCCCAAAGTGCTGGCAGGCATGAGCCACCATGTCCAGCCTCATTAATCTTTAAATCGAGTTTTCATGTTTTTACTTTTAAATACTTTTATTTGAATACTTTTTTTGGGAAATGAGGTCTGGCTTTGTTGCCCAGGCTGGCCTCAAACTTCTGGGTTCAAGTGAGTCTCCTGCCTAAGCCTTCCAAGTAGTTGGTACTACAGGTGTGAGGCATCATGCTCTGGTTGCTTTTAAATACTTTTTTTTTTTTTTTCTTGAATTGGAGTCTCACTGTGTTACCCAGGCTGGAGTGTAGTGGTGCAATCTCGGCTCACTGTAACCTCCGCCTCCTGGGTTTAAGCTATTCTCTGCCTCAGCCTCCTGAGTAGCTGGGATTACAGGCATATGCCACCATGGCCAGCTAATTTTTGTATTTTTGGTAGAGACAGGGTTTCACCATCTTGCCCAGGCTGGTCTTAAACTCCTAACCTCGTGATCCACCCGCCCCGGCCTCCCAAAGTGCTGGGATTACAGGCGTGAGCCAGTGTGCCCAGCTGCCTTTAAATATTTTCAAAGGCCTTAACGTGCTGTGTTTTTTTCTTTTTAATCGGCACCTTACAAAAAACAGTAACAACAACAATGAAGGAAACTTTTCTGGTGAGGCATTGTGTATTACAAAACTTTTGTTCTTTAGTGCTTGCTGAACTCAAGAGAACATTCCTGATGATGAAATCGTTGTTTTTGACTTAGAAAAGTAATCATGGCATCAAGCTTCTTAAGGCAAATACTGTAATCAGATTAAAATGTTCTGTCTTTTAAATTTAAAATGTACTTAACAAATGTAATAAGTCATTAAAAGTTGATTTTATTTCTGAGAAGTCAATGTTTCTACTTTTTTCTGGATAATAGCTGAAGTCTGGGATCAGGAGTTTGACCCCGTCATGGTCATTCTTCGAACAGTTTACCGTAGAGATGTGCAGTCTGCAATGGACAGATACACTGCATTGTAAGTCCATCAAATTGATTAACATGGTAATAGAATGTTTCATATTTATGTAGAAAAATTTCAGTTATAACACAAATATGATATACTCTCACTAGAGTATACTTCCATTCTTTAGAGATGAAAATAATAATTTAAGGTTTAAAAAAAAACCTGGTAGAGATTTTTTGTTAAGATCTTCATCCAAAATTTGATGTTAATCTGATGAGTTAAATTTAGGACATGATCACTAAATTAAAAAACAGAAACTTATTTAGTTGCTGTTACACATCAGTGAAATTAAAGGCTTGGTTTTGTGTTGTTATACTTTTGAACCAGTAGAGGAGGCACAAGTTAAGAGAATAGAATTGTCTGACATCAGAGATGGTGACGTGTATCTGTAAGTGAAAATATTCCTGTGTTCATGACAACTGGAAAAATAGCCAAAGCAAAATGAATTTTACTTGTAAATATTTAACAAAATAGTTGACAGTATTGATGACTACAGAAAACAAAAGTTTTGAAAGATATCATTTAATGCAGAATTCAATTTTGTATGTTATTATAAATTGTAAACTGTTTTAGGTATTATTTCCACCTCTTTTTAAACCTTAATTGTTAATATTATATTGCTGAATATCACAGTTTATCATCTTTTACTTTTCTAAAGCTAAAGTTAAATGTCTAAAAAGCGCGTTCAAATGATGCAAATGTCCTTGATTTTGAGAAAGTATTAATAGTTACCCAGGTAACTATCAAAGTGAAACTTCTCCTTTGCCAAGACTTTGCAGTAATAGAAATATCTATCACAGACAGTTATCTGAAGAAAGTTGATAATGTGGAATTTTAATTCACTTCCTCCCCCAAACAAAACCAAAACAATCTTTAAAACAGCAACAACCCAGTTCAGCCATCAGTATTTCTCTCTCCCTTTCTCTAAACACTTGGAGAAATTAGTCTGAGGTTTTCTTTCTCTGGTTTCTTAACTACCTCTTTTTCTGCTTTTCATGTAGTTTTGTAAAAATTTATTTGCTTGTAGTCTTTTACTAAACTCCTAGCTCCTTGAAGGAATATATTTTTATCTCTGTACCTCTTGTGCATCTTTAATACTTAATTCTGGAACTTAGTAGGTATTTGTAATATATTTGTCAAATAAATAAATTTGAGTAATTCCTATTGAAAAATTGAAAAATGAAAAAAATTGGGAAGAAGCATTTGCATGGAAAACCTAATTGAGACTTCATAAAACACCAGTCTTAAATGGCTCTGCCTTTTTTTCAAGGTAGTGGTGATGGTTAGTTGTTTTGAATGTATAAGAATTAAGTAAATTTTATTCTCTTTTACTTTGTAGTTAATAGAAATTTGGACTGAGATTGGGCTGAAACTTTCAAAGCTTTGACGGAATCATTAAATAATTAATACAATCAGTTTTAAAGGGGAAATTTTATTTAACAATACATATTTATTGATTGCTTGTTATATGCCAGGTACTCTGTAAAGAAAATATAATTGTTTTTTTATTTTTCCCTTAGCAAACTTTTAGCTCTGAGCAGCTTATTTCTTTCATTTAGAACAGTGGTTCTTAAGAAGGGATGATATTTGTCGTTGTCTGAAGACTGGTGAGGTTGCCACTGACATCTAGTAAAGGTCAGGTCTGCCACCTCAACCAAGAATCATATTCCCTTAACATCATTAGTGCCTAGGTTGAGAAACCTGGTTTAGACCCATAGTGATACATAGGCATACTTTTTCTGTTTTCAGATATCCTGTGTTTTTGGGTTTGTTTTGTATTAATTATTTAGATCTATATCATATTTTGATTTATAGCTACTTCACATAGTCAGATAAAACCATATTCCCAAAGCTGTTTTTATTGTTTTCTTTTTTCACTTTCCTGTTTTGTTCTCTGTTTTTCCTCATTCCCTTGGCTCTTCTATTTGGCTTTTGAGTTCCTATACAATTTTTTAATAGTTTCTTAGAAATATTTCTGAACAGGCTGGGTGCAGTGGCTTATGTCTATAATCCCAGCACTTTAGGAGGCCACCAGGGGAGGTGGGTCACTTGGACCCCGGAGTTCAAGACCAGTCTGGGCAACATGGTGAAACCCCATCTCTTCAAAAAATACAAAAATTAGCTGGGCATGGTGGCACATACCTGTAGTGCCAGCTACTCAGGAGGCTGAGGCAGGAGGATTGCTTGAGCCCAGGAGGTCGAGGCTGCAGTAAGCCATGATCATGCTAGTGCATTCTAGCCTGGGCAACAGAATGAGACCTTGTTTCACAGAAAAATAAAACAGAAACATTTCTGAACCACTTTGATGTTTCTTAGCAGTTTAAAAAATCTGTTTTAAAAGAAATAATGTACTCAACTAAAGCAGTAATAGCAGATGACAAATATACTCTTTAGCTTTAGGCTAAAACCTTTCAACCATTTTATTGTAAATTACTCTTTGAAATTGCATGTGCAAACTGTTATATTTGTGTGATAACATTTTGTGTACTTAAATGCCATATCCTTATACAAATGAGTTAGTTACTATGTAAAACTTAACATTTTTGTGATTTATTTTGTTTGTGAAACAATAGTACCTGCATCCTTTATGCAGTATCTTTGATTTGTTGTATATTTGACTATATAATTGACTGTTTCAGTTATTGTTTCAGCACCAGTAGGAAGATAACCCTAAACCCTAGGATTTGTTTGCTACTTTATTTTATTTTATTTTATTTTTTTGAGACAGAGTCTCACTGTGTTGCCCAGGCTTGAGTGCAGTGGTGCAGTTTTGGCCCACTGCAACCTCCATCACCTGGGCTCAAGCGATTCTTCTGTCTTAGCCTCCCTAATAGCTGGGATTACAGGTGCCCACCACTACATCTGGCTAATTTTTGTGTTTTTAGTAGAGACAGGGTTTTACCATGTTGGCCAGGCTAGTGTCGAACTCTTGACTTCAGGTAATCTGCCCACCTCGATCTCCCAAAGTGCTGGGATTATAGGTGTGAGCCATTGGGCCTGGCCAATTTGTTTGTGATTGATCATTTTCATCTGCTTTTGAGTTTTAAGGGACAAAAAGTGGCTTAACTGATTGTATTGAGAGGGATCTTTTTTAATTAGCAACAAGGCCTTTTGGAGGCCATCTTGCAAATGAAAATGAAAAATGGTCTGATAAATTTAAAGTATTGTGTTCTCACAGTTTAGCTTTGTGCCAGGCACTTTAAAGGCAACCAGTGCATATTTGTTAAATGAATGAAAAGTAAATTTTTTTTTGGATTTTGTGCTGAGAGTTTAAGTGAAAGTAAGCCATTTGCTTTATGTGATGCCTAGATGCTTAGAATTTTAGGCTCTTACTGCTGGAAAAGGCCTTTAAGATCTAGTCCAAGTTCTATGTGTCTTGTGGGACACCACTGGAAGACAGAGATGGACAACAGCAAGAGGAGGCTTAAGAGAGAGGAAGTGGCTCATCCTGCTTCCCTCATTCCCTTCCAAATACCCCTGAGTGAGCATTCAGCTCTTAAAAAGAAACAAAAAACAGGACGACAACAACAACAAAGCAAACCAAAGGTTGGAAAACCATCCATTCATTTCAGTGTTATATTTTATATATGAAGACATTGTGGCTCAGGGAAGCTCAGTGAAAATATGTCTTTTTTTTTTTTTTTTGAGACAGGGTCTCACTTTGTTACCCAAGCTGAAGTGCAGTGGTGTGATGATAGCCCACTGCAGCCTCCAACTTCTGGACTCAAGTGATCTTCCCATCTTACCCTCCTGAGTAGCTAGGACTACAGGTGCATGCCACCATGCCTGGCTAATTTTTTAAACGTTTTTTGTAGAGGTGTGCTTTTACTATATTGTCTAGACTGGTCTTGAACTCTTAACCTCAAGTGATCCTCCCATCTTGCTAGGATTATAGATGTGAGCCATTGTGCCCAGTGAAATATGTGTGACAGTGGTAGTGTTGTTAGAACTATGATCTAGGCCATTTCCAAAGATGGAAATGATTTCATAAAGTGGTTGTTTTAAATTCAGCTGGAAAGAAAAATTTTTTAAATACATAATTTCTTATATTTCTGTTGCTTCCTATCTCCCATCTTGAAAGTTAATGGCTGCTGCCCCATGTTTGAAAGTATGATGTATGAGTTTATACCTATCATTTTCATCTCAAACTGGTCAATAATTAGGTCTTGGTTTGAGTCACTTAAATAATTTTTTTCCTATCATGTAGCATTTCATTTGCATGATTCCATTAATGCTTTTGAAAAGAGCACTCAAAATGATGTATTACTTAGGCCTTCAACAAATATATAACCTTTATTTTGGAACACTTTATTAATCTAGGTGCCACATATTTAGGGGTTACTGCTTAAACAAAGAAACAAATACAACTAAAAACTGCCTTTTTATCCTAAATAGAATAGTTGAAGTATTTCATCATGGCTGTAGGGATCATTTTGGAAATTACATTTCTTTGTTGCCATTGTAGTATTATATACAACCCAACTTTTTTAAAATGCAAAGTTAATTTTATAGCATCTTTATAGTCATAGGTATAGCTTATTTCTCTAATGTTAGTGATAGTTTTCTTATTTTTAAGATTTATTTTCTTCATTCTGTATAGTATCTGTTTCCTCTAAGATGCATTTTCTAGTGTTCAGTCTGTAGCTTCCAAGTTAGAGGAATTTCCCAGATGTTTGACAATGCTGACTACTTGTTTTTAAGAGCTCTTGAGTGCATTGGTGGAACTTGTAGGTTCTGAATTTTAATATAGGGTGATTTGGGTAAGCATGTTTTTTGAAAAGCCCTTGTATTAGATCTTTCTTTTTGACCTGGTCAGTTTCCTTAGGGAAGTATCCTCAGATATTGCCCAGAAGGTGATAGTATAGCTGCTATTCTTCTGTGAACAGATTGGGAGACAAGGCCTAGCGCCTCTGAGTCAGACATGCATATGATGATTTTAATCTCTCATTGTCATACCCTCAATTGTACTTGCTATTTTATCCTCTCCAGAGATGAGTTCTGTAGCCAAAATTCTGTTTCAGTGGTGGAAAGGCAGTTTTCATCCTATCCTTATTTTAGCCCCCTGCCTTCCTAACTCCAGTTATAAAGGTACTAGGTGCTGCCAATTTTGTTGCTAATTTTTAATTGTACTTTTTATTATTGAGTTTTAAGACCTCTTTATATGTTCTGAATACTAGACTTATCAGGTATATGATTTGCAAATATTCTCTTTTCTTTCTCTCTCTCTCTTTTTTTTTTTTTTTTTTTTTTTTTTTTTCTTTCCTTTCTTTCCTTTCTTTCCTTTCTTTCCTTTCTTTCCTTCCTTTCTTTCTTTCTTTCTTTTGAGACCGTGTCACTCTGTAGCCCTGGCTGGTGGCATGATCACAGCTCACTATAGGCTTGGGCACCTCCAGGCTCCGATGATCCTGAGTGGCCTCCCGAGTAGCTGGGACTACAGGCATATGCCATCACACACGGCTGATTTTTGTGTGTGTGTGTGTGTGTGTAGAGATGGGTCTCTACATGTTTTGCCCAGGCTGGTTTGGTATCTGTGGCTCAAGTGATCTGCCTGCCTCAGCCTCCCAAAGTGTTCGGATTACAGGCATGAGCCGTGGTGAGCCATTCTCACTTACTTGAGAATGCATTTGAGTCACAAATGTTTTAAATTTTGATGAATTCCAACTTTTAAAAAAAATTTTCCTGATTATTCTTTGAGTGTTGTGTCTATTGCCTAAATTAAGATCACCAATTCCTAAACCTTTGTTTTTCTCAAAGAGTTTTATACCTAAAAATAAGCCGAAGCTTTTACATCGAAGTCTCTAATCCATTTTGAGTTAGTGTTTATGTATGCTATGAGGTAGTGGTCCAACTTCATTCTTATTCATATGATGTTTCTTTAAGTTTTAATAGACCTTGCCTATTCAACAACCTCGGCCTCATGCATCTTTTCTTTTTTCATGGGTAACTTAAAACTACGCATTCACTTTCTTTAAAGGTTATAGGCTTGCTTATGTTTTTTATTTCTTGAAAAAAATTGCTTTAAAGGTTATAGGCTTGCTTATGTTTTTTATTTCTTGAAAAAAATTGCTAAGTTATATTTTTCTAAGGAATCTTTATCTTAAGTATATATTTAATGATTAAAAATCTTCTCTGTGTTCTTATTCCTATAATTTAGTTGTATTTGCTATTTCTTATTTTGAATTAGGTGTCATTATCAGATGATTACCAGTCTTTTTTTTTTTTTTTCAACCAACTAACTTTTGGTTGTCTTTCTTCCCCCAACCCCATTTTCTGTTTCATTCTTTTTCCCTCTATTATTTTTCTTCTCTGTCTCCTTCTCCTGCTTCTTCCTCCTCCTCTTGCTCTTCTTCCTCCCCCTCCCCCTCCCCCTCCTATACTCCTCCCCCTCACCCTTTCTCTTTTTTGACACAGAGTCACTCTGTCTTACAGGCTGGTATGTAGTGGTGCAGTCTTGGCTCACTGCAGCCATGAACTCCTGGCCTCAGGCAATCCTCCCACCTTAACCTCCTGAGTAGCTGGGATTACAGGGATGCATCATCATGCTTGGCTAATTTTTATATTTTTTTTTTTGTAGAGACTGGGTTTCACTATGTTGCCCAGGCTGGTCATGAACTCCTGAGCTCAAAGGGATCTGCCCACCTTGGCTTCCCAAAGTGCTGGGATTACAGGTGTGAGCTACTATGCCAGACCATTATTGTCTTCTTTTAATTTAGTTTGGATTATCTTTTTTTCCTTTTCTAGGGTACTTAGTTGCTGTTGCTATTTTAGTGCATTTGGTTTTCATTTTTAATTATTTCTTTTTAATTTTTATTGTTATAGATTTAAAAATATTTTAAATTAATATATCTTAGCCTTAACATTACCTTTTATACAATATTTGAAGATACTTCTCTGATAGTTTGATACATGTATACAATGTGTAGTGATCAAATGAGGGAAATTGGGATATTTATCACCTTAAACATTTATGTTCTTTTTATGTTGGGAACATTATAGTTCTTCTATTTTGAAATATAAAACATTATTAACTATAATTTGGATGCTTAGTTGTTGATTTTTTAAAAAAAGTATGCATTTAAGGCTATGTGTTTCCTTCTAAGTACTGCTTTACTTGGTGGGCCACAGCTTTTTCTATATAGTTTAGATTTAAAATTTTTCTGTTAGGATTTTTCATGACTTCTGAATTTCTAAGAGCATAGTGCTTTGAGATGTCTACATGTCTGGGGTTTTGAGTTACATTTTTAAGTTGGTTTCTAGTTTTATTTGCTATATAACAAGTGAATGTGGTTCATGTATCAGTTCTTTTGATATTTGTTGAGGTTTACTTTGCATACTACATATTTAGTCAATTTTTATGAATATTCTGAGTGCTCTTAAAATTAGGTGTATTCTCTAATGATTGGATGTTGCCTTTGCCCATGCTTCTTCATTGTGTTGTTAAAAATCTTTACCAATTTTTTTCTGGCTCTCATTTAGATAAGAAGTATGCTAATATCCTTTACTATGGTTGTGGATTTGTCATTTTCTCTGTGTAATTCCCTCAAAATTTGCCTTTTGTGTTATGAGTCTGTTATTACAGTTGTCCCTTCTTATCTGTGGTTTAGCTTTCTATAGTTTCAGTTATCTGTATTTTCTGTCCAAAAATATTACAAGGAAAATTCCAGAAATAAAGAATTCATAAATTTTAAATTATATTACATTCTAGGCAGGGTGATGAATTCTTGTGCCATCCTACTGTGTCCCACCTGGGTTGTGGATTGTTCCTTAGTCCAGTGTACCATGCTGTATATACTGCTCACTTGTTAGCTATTAACATTATCTGTTCCTGACATCCAACTTTCCAACATTGTCATGGCCTGATGATTCAGGACCACCTGAAGCAGATGATCCTCCTTCTGATGACATATTGTCAGAAGGTCATTAGTAGTCTGATGCCATGTCACAGTGCTTACATTATTCACTTCACTTCATCTTATCATGTAGGCGTTTTATCATCTCACATCATTACAAGAACAGGAGTGAGTATAGTATAACGGTCCCCCTTTGATCCTTGGAACGTGTTCCAAGATCCACAGTGGATGCCTGAAATGAGGGATGGTACCCAAACCCTATATATAATACATTTTTTTCCCATAGTACATACCTATGATAAAGTTTAATTTATAAATTAGAGACAGTGAGAAATTAACAGTAATAACTAATGATAAAATAGAACAATTATAACAATACCTGAATGGCATACAATTGAAAACCTATGAATTGTTTATTTGTGGAGATTTTCATTTAATATATCTGACCATGGTTGACCATGGGTAACTGAACTGGAAAGTGAAACTAGGTATAAAGGGGACTACTAAACAATAAGATATTTTGAGAGAGGGAGCATGTGCACGTTCATCTAACTTTTATGACAGTATATTGTTGTAATACTTATGTTGTTAATGTCTTATTGTGCCTTATTTATAAATTAACCTTTATCATAGGTATGTATGTGTAGGAAAGCATAGTATATAGAGAGTTTGGTACTATCCATGTTTTCAGGCATCCCCTGGGGGCTTTGGAACATGTCCCTTGAAGATAAGAGGGGACTACTGTATTTGCATACAAGTTCATAATTATTGTCTTGGGGAACCTATTTTTCTTACATCCCAGAAGAGACAGACAAGCTAATTCATTCTCCTTGTGAGCTACTCTTACAGTGAGGATAAAGCTTTTCAAGGGTCTCAGCTTTAGGTGGGATCTCAGCTCTATCTCTGAGCCTTGTGTGAGCCCAGCATACCTTGTGATCTATTTGCTCAAGGACTTTAAAACCACTGGCACAGTGTTAGTGCTTGTCATTAATTCCTTCTTTTTTCTGGTAACTGGATAATTCCACTTTTTTTGTGAGTTCAAATATGCATTCAAAAGATTGTATTTATCCAGCTTTTCCAACCACTGGTAGTAGGAGAATTTTTAGGTTATCTATTTTGCTTAATTTTTACAGCTGGAAATTTCTTTGCTGAGTACTTCATCTATATTCTTTCTGTTCGTTTCTCTTTGTTAGCACTTTAAAGTTTATATTTTTTAAAATTTTCAGCTTAGCTCTCTTTACTCATTTTTAGCCAATAGGAAAAGAAATAATAATGTTCATTGTGTATAGAATAGATGATACCTCTTTGGCATTTAAGCAATTTGATTAAAAATAGCACTGTATAAAATACTGTGACAGAAATTGGTGTCTATAAATTACATTTAAACCACAGTTTGATTTTGAGACTATCATCTAATTGTAGTTTTGTTGTATTTTTACAGTTTAAAACAGAGTGGAAAATTTCCTGGAAACCCCTGGCCTCCCTATAAGAAAAGGACATCACTTCATCCTAGCTATAAAGGTCTCATGAGACTTTTACACTGTAAAACTTTACACATTGTGCTATTCACTCTGCTTTACAAGGTACAGTAGTAATTTGAATAGAAAGACTAAGCTTAGAATTTATTTTGACATAAAAATGCTGAAGGATAATATTTATACAGAAGTACCACTTATAAAGCAAAGTGTATTTATAACATTTAAGAATGTACAAATGTTCTTATTTTTCTTTGAATTCCTTTTAATATGATATTGTTTCTCTTCCTAATTAGAATTTGAAAAATTAAAAATTGTATTAAAAAATTTAAAGAAAAAGAATATTTATTATATAAATTTCCAATTACTATGTACAATGATTTAACACATTATAAAAAAGTGTATATTACATTTAGTTGGGTAGGTAAGTTTTTTTCTTAATCTTATAATGAAATAATACTTTTAAATTTCTGTACTTCCCTTCCTTTCAACCCCACCCATGACCAATTTTTGAATGTACTTGTTTCTGAAGTTTTGCTGTTAAGATTTTGGACGGGTGCTTCAAAAAACACCTTGGGTGGTTTATTTTCATTAACCCTTTCATTCCAAAAGGGTTATTCAGTAATTGATTTAAAATGCTCTTTTTCTTTATTACAAAGATGTAGAATATCTTTTTGTACTGAAAAGATATTTCTATTTGTTTTACAAATAATGGAGAGTCTTTGAATGTTTACTTAGTGCCAGATTTTGTTGGAAATGCTTTATATATACTTGTGGACATTATTGTTTAAGTTAGCAAAAATCTTTGTCAGGGAAAATTCTGTTATTGTCGTTTTTCAGATATGAAATTGAGTTTTAGAGGTTAAATAACTAGTTCGGATGAGGAAGCTAAGTACTGTTACAAGTAATAATTAATAAGAGACAAGTAATTCATGAAAAATTAAGCCTTACGGCAAATTATTTATGTTCTTTCAAGTTATATTTTTCAATGTTTTCGTATGCTAAATGTACAAATAATATTTTATCAAACATAAAAAGACAATGTTTTAGTTGTTACAAGACTATTATAAATGAATTTTTGAAAATCTCAACTTTAAAATAGCTTTCTTGATAATACTACTACTAATAAAAAAATTCTCCTTTGACATTGTGTTGGCAAGTCAACTTTCTGAAAATCAGTTTTAGTAAACCACCTGTATCCTCTGACATGTTTAATGTCAAATAAAACTCCCTGGAAACATCATTTTTCGTTCTTTTGTTTTTTTGAAGTACTTAATAGAGGGATTTTTTTTTTACCCCCTTAGCTCTTAAGTTATTCAGTTAAAGCCATAATGCCACAATCTTTGAAGTCAAAATTTAATTGAATTTAGCTGGTAGTATTTTGTTTATCAAGAGGCGATAGTATAGTAATGATAGGCAATGGCCTGGGAGTCTGAGGTCTGTGTTCTAGTGTTACTTACACTAGCTATCTGGTTGTGTGGCTGAGCCCTGGTTTCCTCTCCATAACATAGTGGATCAGAAAGGATGATTTCTGTGGTCTCCCAGCCTTCAGCTCCCTCCTGCTGCTGCTCCTGCTCCTTACATCATTGGCATCACCCACTCACTGTTGAACACCAGTTGCTAGGTACTATACAAAGCAAATGACAGATATTAACTCATACAATTTTGGGCTATAATTGCAGTTTTATTTTTCTTTCTTTTTTTTTGGATGGGGATGGGACAAGTGAAAGTGGTAGGAGGAGCCCTATAATTCCAATTTTAGAGATGAGAAAACTAAGAGCAGCCAGAGTCTGTTGCTGGAGGTCAACTAGGAATAGACAGAATTTGTTTAAAAATCTGGTTTTTAAAAGGTTTTGAAAGCCTGTGCTCTTCATTACTGTGCCAAACAACAGATGAATAGAGAAGCCCTCTGAATAGTCAGAAAAACATGAGAGAGTCAGTGACTTGAAAGTCTCTCTGTTCTTTAGTTGTGGTAGATTAGGTCTTAAGCAACCAAGTCCTCCTTCCAAATCCCCTCAGTCATTTGGGCATTTTCTGTGAGGCTCATCTTATCCTGTCCTCTTTTTTGTTCTTTGCTATCTTGCCCACAAGTAAAACTGCCACTCCCTACAGAACTCATTCCTTTTGTCCTTTCCATCATTTGGCCAGATGACTTTTGTAATGATGACAAGATGATAGCTGCCAGGCCATTTTGTTTCTTGTGGCATTTTAGGTATCTTCTGGTTAGTGGCCTGTTATATGATACTGAATGAGTGACTGGTGTAGGTAGCCCAGAAATTCTGTTGAAGATGTTTAAGGCTTGCATTGAATAATCCATAGGTCAGATTTATCAAATTTTCCTGAGAGAAGCCTCTTTACTAACCACTTGCATTCCTTCTACCTTTCTCCTCCATATAAATCACACACTGACCTACATATTTATATAGCCACTCAAAATACTCAGAGGCTCAGAACTTTAATTTTAGAGACATATTTTTGAAAACATTAATGTACCATAAACATTTATTGTGCTGCCAGTTACATTCCAGGTGCTGTGCTAAACACATTTGCATGAATTATTCTATTTGGTAAACTTACTTATCTGATAGCCTTGTCATCAAGAGAAGAGTATCAGTAAATTAGGATATAAAATGTTAAATTGTTTTATTAGATACTTACATTTATATGAGTGGTTTTTTAGTGGACTCTCTGATATAACCTTTAGAAAATTTGTGAACTGCTATTTCTAGATATTAAAGTACTTTTTGTTTGTAACAATAAAATATTTTTGCATCTCTAAATGAAATATATTTTGTGGACAAAAGTAATTATGAGGCATTTTCTTCCCTTTTTAAAGATTTTGATGGATCATCAAAATCTGTCAGAACATGTACTCTGCATGGTTTTATATCTGATTGAATTAGGACTCGAAAATTATGCTGACGAAGAATCAGATGAAGAGGTAAGTAGTTTTTTATAATTTAAAATTTTTAGGTAGGCAGCCCCTATCTGGCTCTAGCCATTTGTTGCCAAACCAGGCATGTTATACTTTTGGTAGTTACAACATGCCTTAATAAAAAGTATTTATGAATTCATCTTGAGGGGTATGTATGTTTTCATCAGACTCATAAGATCTTTTAAAGAACTAATAGAAAAGGCCTTTTGGGGTCTTCAAATACATACAATTTTTTAGGGCTTTCATTAATACATTAAATTCTACTTGTGGAATTATTGAATTTGAAAATTGTAATTCCTATCACAAAAATTAAGAAAAGTAATGCCTTCTTGGTGTTATGCTAAGAATATTGATTACTGGCAAAAAATTACCCGTAATCAGTAAATAACCAGTAAAACTGAAATTAGGACTTAGGTTCAAAAATTCTAATAATTTGATTAGGGATTATTTTTGAGTAGCAAATTCTTTCTGTAGAGATTTTAAGGTAATGGCATGAATATTGTTATTTGGGGAAATGTTTAAAGTACTTAAGAATACAAGTTGTTAATATGTTTCAGACTTTACAAGTATAGTTTTCATAAAAGCAATTGTTACTATAAATTAGTTTTACTAATGTGTAAGATTCTCCTCATCTCTTTCTTCCTAATGATGAAATATAACACAGCATAATAATAGCAAAAAACAAGTTAAAGAAAAAAAACCACTTTGTAGTTCTTTGTAGTCCAAGTTGAATCAACATATATTCTTTCACAGATGTTAAAAGGTTGTAAAGATTCCTCTATGATTAGGTCATACCTTTGGTTGGTTTTTCAGCTTCCTCTACAATTAGTCCAAATTAGCGTTATTTGTATTATTACTAATGGGTGAGGATGAATATTCTGTAATCTTCAGTATTCCAGATTGAAAAATATATTTTTCAGGAGACATAGCAGTTTCCATTGGACTTACCAATATTAGTACTGAGAAATATATTCCTATATTTTTTGTCTGAATTTAGTTTTATAATTTGAATTTATTCACTTTATAAGTTGTGGAGGAGACGATAAGGGATTCAGGATTATGACAGGCAGTGGATGATTTTTGGGGGCTTGTTATGTCTCTGTTGTACTTTGGATCTGATGTGGCAAGATTTGATATTCATTATTTTTATATTTTAGGCATCAGTGGGTGGACCAGAACGTTGTCATGACAGTTGGTTTCCTGGTAGTAACTTAGTGTCAAACATGCGACACTTTATAAACTATGTTAGAGTAAGAGTTCCAGAGACTGCTCCTGAAGTGAAGAGAGACTCACCTGCAAGTACTAGCTCTGATAACTTGGGTTCTTTACATGTAAGTATAAATGTAAGAAAGAAAATAAGAAAAAGCTTTATGTTATGTTGGGATATACTGTTCCTACAATATCCAAAAGAAAAAACAATGTGGTTGTAGATAACTTTAAATTGTCTTTTATTTCCTTTGATATATCTATGCAACTTCTACCTTACCAGTCTTTTTCCCTTAATCTGCCAGAATTCACGACGGCCTAAAGTTCTTCAAAGAGAGGTAGATATGTATGATATTTGCATTAACTAGCAACATGGCTTTAACTGGAAATGGGGAAAAAACGCTTTGAAGTATTCGTGTGTATATGGGGTGTTTAATTAATATGGTTAAATTTAAAAGAAAGTTTCTTTGAATTACGTGTGGTTTTTTTTTGACAAAGTGATTTAAGCTTAATATTAAAATTTATGTTATTGAGCTTAAAAATAATACTATTTAATAGCATTTTTTTTTATTAGTGTTCAAAGTATTTTGGACTAATTATAGGTGGCATATTTGAGTCTCTTTATATTTAGCATTGCCGCTATATTACTAACGTCTTAAAAATGACTGGGATATTTTTAAAATTAAAATAAATTACTAGCAGCATGCTCATTTGCAAATAACTTTTTTGCTTCTATTGCAATTAATTAACTTTGATAAAATAAGTCTATAAAGTCTTAAAGTCTGTATGTTATGGCTTTGGACTCATTTTGAAAATCAGTGCTCTCATTGCATGTAAGTTAATTAATTTTTAAAAAGCAGAAATAAAAATCTTGAAATGACATTATAAGTAATTAAACTTAAGCAGTTTTAGTCTCCACAACCTCAATTTTTGTGAGTAGAGAGCATTGAATCAGATATTTCTTATATTAGAGTCTATTTGTAGGAGCTTCCTTTGTCTTTGACAATGTGTTTTCGCTGTAAGCAAAAACTGGAACGTCTATAAGAGCCTTTTGCCTCTAATGCTGGTAGAGAATACTTTAAAAAACAGCCTGGATGTTAACAAATAGTGTATACTGTCATTTGACCCATAAAAGCTCAACTGATATTAGAGCATCCTTTCTATGCTTGCTTTAAAAAAATAAACTCATTAAACTGACTCATATCTTAATTAAAAGATGATTTCTAAGAGCCCTGGTACAGTTTGATTGCTTTAGCAAAAAAGCTTTTTAGAAGATAAATTATTGAGGGAAATACTTAGTTAAAAAAAAAACTGTTCAAAAAACAGTCATATTAAAATATGAAACATTAGTTTAATTTTTCGTCCTTATATTTCAGTTTAATAACTTTAAGCATTTATGTTAGAATTTTCAAACTTTAAGGTTCCTTAAAAGTAAAATTAATTACTGATTCAGATTTATTAGCTTAAAATTAAAAAAAAAACTAATTTATAATTTTCTTAACTGGAAACTGTACCAGTCTTCCAGAAGTTAGTAAAGAGTACCCTATTCTTCGTGAACAACTTTTCCTCCTTTAAACTAATGAAGAATTTAGTTTATGATTCTCTTTAATGTGGCTGTGGATACTGCTTAAGCTTTGTCTATTTTTTCTGGTAGATAGTCTCAGAAGGTTGAAAAGAAGGTGTTACTGCTGATGACATCCTCCTTATTACTGTTTCCAGATTGAGTGGGATTAAATATATTTGACGGAGAGAGGTCAAGGGACAGATTTATTTAAAGAGCAAATCTGTTGAATAAATCTTTGTATGAAACTGAGCATTCCCTTTGGAAAATGTAGTACTAATAAGTTTTTTAAATGATGCTGAATAACTTCTCTTGATTTTTCTTTGTTTCTCTTTTTTAATGGTAGAATTCTGGTACAGCTCAAGTTTTCAGTTTAGTAGCTGAACGTAGAAAGAAGTTTCAGGAAATCATCAATCGCAGTAGCAGTGAAGCGAATCAGGTGGTTCGTCCCAAAACTTCAAATAAATGGTCTGCTCCTGGCTCAGCTCCACAGTTAACTACAGCCATTTTGGAAATTAAAGAAAGCATATTGTCTTTGCTAATTAAACTTCACCACAAACTCTCAGGAAAACAAAACTCCTACTATCCTCCTTGGCTTGATGACATAGAAATTTTAATCCAACCAGAAATTCCTAAATACAGTCATGGAGATGGTATAACTGCAGTAGAAAGAATTTTACTAAAAGCTGCGTCGCAAAGTAGAATGAACAAACGCATCATTGAAGAGATATGTAGAAAAGTGACCCCTCCTGTACCACCTAAAAAAGTCACCACAGCAGAGAAGAAAACTTTGGACAAGGAAGAAAGGTAATTTATATTTTTAATGTTTTAAACATGGGTGTATAGTTGAAAATTTTGTATTTTCTTCCTTTTGGTCATTTAAGGATAATCACCTGGCTGCTTAATAGCAACAGTCTTAGCTGATTAGTTTGTAACATAAATGTAATGGAGCATAGTCAATGCTTATGCCTGTAAATGAGTTCATTGATGGAGAGGCGAGACTTTCTGACCCCAGCATAAAATTACTACCTTAAACTTGTATGTCTTTTTGGAAAAATTGCTCCTGCTGTTGTTATTGCTGTAGGGATAGAATAATTCTCTCACTGTTTTCAAAAACTAACAGTTCAACTTTAAATGAGAATAGAAAAAAATTAAATATTGAAAACATTTCTCAATCTAAAGATCCAACTGCTTTAGTTGTAGTTTCTTTTGGTCTTTTCTAATCTTTATTAATATATGATTGCTGATTTTTAAAAAGTTCTGACTAACTTATGCTTCTAGCTTTTGGATCTTTAGGTTGCTTATAATTTGTTGTTAAAATATATTTTTAACCTTTTTTTTTTTTTTTCATCTTTTGACTTTCTTAAAAAAAAGAATGGGTTGACTTTTTTATCTCAAGATGTATATTATGCGGGGTTTGTGGTTCAAGGACTGTGAGCATGGTATGGTTTTTTTTTTTCTTGGGTGGTACATTGTTTGCCAGAAGAGTTGTGTTACTGAGCATTGTCATCAGTTGTTTCCCAAGAGCCTTGTCAACATTGCTGACCCTGCTGTCATAAATATGACAAGGAGAATCTTGAGAGATTGAAACTCAGTGTAATCATCAAACTCTTGGAAGGGGTTCAGTGTTTATTAAAAGAGTATACCTTCTAAAGAGTGTACATAGGATAAAAGACCCAGGACATTAAAAAAAAAAAGATTTCAGATAAAATTCAAGATAGTCATTGCCCATTTCTCTGAGGTTACAAATAATTTTCACTGTTTTAATTTCTATATTATTTAAGACAAATTTGTCTACCAAAGCAACAATTATAGGGAAAGGGTACACATTTCCCCTTATTGGAGGGTCCACATCAATATTATCTTAAAAATTAAGAACCTAGGACCTTTATCATCTCAATCTGTTTGATGTAGGTAAAAATCATTGTCAACAGAGTTATCTGGGCTACTGTTGTAAGCAGTATGAATAATACATGATTTTACAGTTGAAGTATATTTTAGAGGTACTTTCTGGATAATTTCTTCTTCTTAGTTACTTTTAAAATTAAATATAGGCAGTTATGGTTGAATGATCAGTGGAAGCAAGCATAAGATGGATCTTACTTGACTGATCCATTTCTCAGTCACTGGGTGTCAATCAGGCACTTCTCTAGACATATGTGTGTCCAGTGTTGGACTTCCTGACCTTGAGGAATTGATACTGTACTGGAGAGACAAACTGGTAAACAGATAGTTTGTTAGTAGTGTTAACAACTATCTTTCTTCCTTTCTTATGATACTATATTAGGTGCACAGGTTGTTAATGGGAGTAACAAGACATGAGGCTAAGAAGGTAACCATATATCATTAACTGGCACTTAGGATGTGAATGATTACAGGGAAACTGTGGAAGGATTTTAAGTGAAGAATAATTTATAGGGTAATTACATGAAGGTGGATTAGAGTGGGGTAAAACTGGAAATTGGGAGACCAAGCTACTTAGTCATCTAGTGGGGCAGGTGTGGTAAGGATCTAAACTAAGACAGTGATGATAATAAAGAGAGAAGGAGATGTATATGAGATATTTAGCAGGTATAAGTTGTTAGACTCGGTGATCAGCTTGATGTGAGAAATGAGGGAGAAGTCATGAATGGTGCCCAGATTTCTGACTTGGATAATGTTCCTTTTACCAAGATAATGGAGTATAGGAGGGGGCTCAGATTCAGTAGTAAAACTGATCTGTTCAGTTCTGGGCATTACTAAGTTTAAGAGGAAGACCCAAGGGAAGATGTCCAGTCAGATAGTGGCTTTAAGACTTGGGGAGAATTCTTAGAGCTACAGATTTGAGCACATAGGTAATAGTGGAATCCTCATATATGGGAGAGAATGTACAGTAAGAAAATGAGGAGACTGAATAAAGAACTCAAGGGAAAAAACATTAAAGGGAATGAGCTAGGAAAGGGTATCTACAACGGTGACTGATAAAGGAGTGGCTGAACAGAGTAAGAGAAAAACTGGGGTGAGTGGCGTTAGATAAGTCACAAGAAGAAATTCAGAAAGTAAGAAACTTACCAAAATTGTTAAGTGTTACAGGAGTTTAATAAGATTGACCATCCTATTTGATTTGTTAGTTAGGAGTTCAACCTTTGGTAACTGTATAAGGAGCAATTTTAGTCACATATACAGTTATACTACATCTCTGATGTAATTAAAAGTTTGTTATAAAAATTTTATTTTAAAAATATGTGCAAAAGCCTATGGTAAATTAAGAATTTAGTAGAGTTCTGGCCGGGTCCAGTGGCTCACGCCTGTAATCCCAGCACTTTGGGAGGCCGAGGCAGGTGGATCACTTAAGGTCAGGAGTTTGAGACCAGCCTGGCCAATGTGGTGAAACCCCATCTCTACCAAAAGCACAAAAAAATTACCTGGGCATGGTGGTAGGTGCCTGTAATCCAAGCTACTTGGGAGGCTGAGGCGGGAGAATCGCTTAAAACCTGGGAGGTGGAAGTTTCAGTGAGCCGAGGTCGCGCCACTGCACTCCAGCCTGGGCAACAGAGCAAGACTCCATCACCAAAAAAAAAAAAAGGATTTAGGAGAGTTCCTAAATAGGAGTTATAAAGAACTAACATATAATTTATTTCCGTGGGAGAAAGGACATTCGTAACATGTAATTTAGATGACTATTCATTAAGTTTGAATTAGTTAATAGTCCAGAATGTAGTAAATCTGATAAAATTAGGAGGTTGAAAATGAGGTTAAAATTTTTATTTTTGTTAATTAGTGGTTTCTCCTTTCTGGTTATATAATAGTATATGCTTTTATTTTGAAAGAAGATAAACAGTGAATCAAAATCTGTTTTTTTGGTTAAGGGTATTTTGTAATTTTATTATAAATGTGATAATGGAGGACATAGTTTAGATGCTACTTTTGCAAAGGCCCTGATGCTATTTAATAAATAACATTATAAAAATTTTAAAGGCTTTCTTTGTGATAGTTTTTGTTTCCTTTGAACAGTGATGGTATTGACAATGACTTGAAACTAATTTTGTAGCAGACAGCTAAGAATTAAGTTGAATCTGTTTGGATCTCACTGTGCTACTCATATTTGTCTTTTCTCTGGTTTGGTTTTGGATTTTCAAAATAAAGGCAGAACAGTTCATAAACACTTAATGAGGATCCATTTCCAAGTACCTCACCTTTAGACAAACTCTGCATCACTTTCATAATAGATTAACTTCATAGAAAACAGTATGCAAGCAGAAAACATTAGATGGTTGTAATAAAATGCAGCTTTGATGTCTTCATCTCAGGAGTTAATGGAAGATTTTTGAGTTGTACTGAATCTGCCAGAACTTGTTTATGTTCTTTGTTAATGGCCTTTATTTATATTTCCACCCAAATTTAGAAAAGGAATAATCTCAATTAAGAATACATTCACAACAATGACATTCCATTTCTGGTTAACATAGAAATCTGCTATAGAAATGTATTTTAATACTAGTGTCAAGCAGTTACATTTGAGGTTTTCTTATGTTTAACATATAGATTTTTTAAAACACACTCTATGGACAATTGTATTCTGATTGAAAATGTACATGTTTAAAGGTGAGCTGAAGAGTGAGTGACATTAATTAAAGAAGCGTGCCAAAATTTACAGATTTACAAAGTAGTGATTCAGGAGACCAAAAATGTAGTCAATCAATGCTGTTGTTGCTCATAGCATTTCTGGAGGTCACTTAGAATGCCTTGAGCATCTAGAGCACATTTTCCTTTGCTTCCATTTCTTCCATTGTGGCAAATCTTTATCCTTTGAGGATGGATTTATTTTTTAAAAGCTTTTTATTTTGAAGTATCTTAAACTTGCATAAATGGTTCAGGAAGTTATTTGTACTCTCAACTATCAGAATTAGGGAATCAATATGGTATTTGCATCTTTAGATTCTAAGTTTTGATAGTTGTCCCAATAATTTTTTTCTTTTTTTTTTTTTTTTTTTTCTTTTTTTTTTTTTTTTAGACAGGGTCTTGCTCTGTCACCCAGGCTGGAGTGTAGTGATGTGATCAAGGCTCACTGCAGCCTTGACTTCCTAGGCTAAAGTGATTCTCATGCCTTAGCCTCCTGAGTAGCTGAGACTACAGATGTGTGCCACCATGCCTGGCTAATTTTCAAAAATTATTTGTAGAGATGAGGTCTTGCTATGTTGTCCAGGCTGGTCTCAAGCTCCTGGGCTCATGTGATCCTCCTGCCTCAGTCCCCCAAAGTGCTATGATTATAGGCATGAGCCACTGCTCCTGGCCCACAATAATATTTCTTACAGCAGAAAGATCCAGTTTGTAATCACTCCTTGTATTTAATTGTCATGTCTCTTTGCTCTCCTTCAATATGGAAGTTTCCTTAGTCTTTCTTTTATTTTCATGACTGTGGCACTTTTAAAGATTATGAAGCAGTTGTAACATTGTAGAATATCCCTTAATTTGAGATTGTCTGTTGTCCTTTTATGTTTTGACTCAGTTTATACAACTTTGGCAGGCATGTCAATGAAGTGTTGCTGTTTTCATTGTATCCTATAAGGTGTCATATGATTTCAATTTGTTTCATCACTGGTGATTGACTTTGGTCAAGTTGGAGAGACTTCTTCACAGTCAGATTTAAAATTTTCCCACCCCACTTTACAACTAATACATAATTTGTAGAGAGATACTTTGAGATATTGTAATATCTCAATCCATATCAAGTTTATATTCATTTATTCTTATCAGTATGGACTCATGAGTTCCTGTTTTATTCTATGGATTATAATCTCATATGCTTGTTACTAATTTTGGTGCTCAAATTATTATAGATTTGGCCACTAGGAGTCACATCAAGCTGGTTTTTATATCCTTTTGATCTATACCCATCATTCTTTGAGCTTATTCTTATTTTCTGGGGCAGTAAGGTGTTCCAGGCTTGGTCTGGTGTGGCGGCTTACACCTGTAATCCCAGCACTTTGGGAGACTGAGGCAGGTAGATCACCTGAGGTAGGCAGATCACCTGAGGTCAGGAGTTTGAGACCAGCCTGGCCAATGTGGTGAAACCGCCTCTCTACTAGAAATACGAAATTTAGTCGGATATGGTGGCATATGCCTGTAATCCCAGCTACTTGGGATTTGTCTTCTCCAGTGAGCTAACATATAATTTACCTTTTCTAACCTTTCTTTTTTTCTTTTTCGTCTCCTTTACTTCTTGTTTAAATTACGAATTTAACCTTTCCTTACTGGGAGTGAAACTGTATGCTCACTAGTATTGTTAGCATCACATAATCTGAAGAAACTTGTCTCCTTTCTTTATTAATTGACTTTTGTTTTCCTATTCTTATGGTATGGTACTGTTGTATGGGTGGATTTTTTTTTTTTTTTTTTGTTTTTTTTTTTTTTTTTGTGGCAACTAGTAGCAAATTAAAATATTCTTTGGAAGTAGATAAGGCATAAATAATAAATATTATGTAGTGAATTAATCCAAGGAAATATTTAGGGCTTTGTAATACAGTTTTATTCTTATGTTGTGTTCAAGACTCATTCACATTCTTTTACTTCATACTAAATAACCAAACTTGAAATATGTCCTAGTAGAAACTGGGAAACTTACTGACTTCTATTCATTCTCTATTAGGAGGGACCTATTCTTAGGGTAACAGTAAATATGATGGT
Organism: Cebus imitator; assembly: GCF_001604975.1. Taxonomy (NCBI): domain Eukaryota; kingdom Metazoa; phylum Chordata; class Mammalia; order Primates; family Cebidae; genus Cebus; species Cebus imitator. The sequence continues at coordinate 857,256 of NW_016107943.1, forward strand.
TTTCATCTTTTAGACTTGGTTTATATCTAAACATCATTGCTTCTTCTAGCAATCAATTTACGTTATTTGTGCCTGGGTTTAAATTGTTAGTCTTGCCAAAAAAGACTCTTCTTGCTCTTGCTACCTGCTGACATATACATAGGAGCTTGTGTTGTTGGAAATCCAAATATTCTGTCTAGCTTAATTATTATTTCTCATTTTAAAGCACATCTTGGCTTTTATTTTTACCTATTAAACCAGTGACTTTGTAACCTTTTAAAATTAGGCGAATCCTTTTAAGGGCAATCAAATATTGGAAGAAATTTAATACGTAATACAGAAAATAAATAGTTCTCAACTGTGTTCCAGGGGCTTTTCATTCATTATATAGGTGGGAAATATAGTAGCTAGGTTTTAAGCACATCTGATACTTATAACTTTATTTCTGTTTAATCTAGGCGACAAAAGGCTAGAGAGAGGCAGCAGAAATTGCTTGCAGAATTTGCTTCACGACAGAAAAGCTTTATGGAAACTGCAATGGATGTTGGTGAGTCAAAATATGTTAGTTTAGAACTCTCATAATTATACTTATTACTTTAGGGATGATGTAGTCCAATCTTTTACTAATTTAAAACATTACAGATTTAGGATTTCTAGTGTTTATTTGGTCTTTGTTTAAACAATATAGTGTTGGAAGCTCAGACCTTTATTATAGACAGTCCATTCTGTTGTTAGTAGCTATAATTGTTAGAAAGTTCTTCCTGATGGTAGCAATATAGTATGCTCCTTCTATTCTCTTCTGTTAAATGGTCTTTTAGATTTGTGAGATCCATCAGTGTACATTTACTTAATCTTTTTCTGTGAAATTATCTTAAAATCCTTAAAATAGTTTCACATGCTTCTAGTGCCTCTTTCTGGTTCTCCTTCAGTATTTCTTAAAATCAGGTGAACTTCTCATTTCCATTAAGCTTAGCATTAGAATTTATACAGTGAGAGAGGATACCATGTTTCTTCTATATGACAGTACCCTTTTACACATGTTGGAGAAATAGATTAAATCTCAGTGTTAGTCTTCAGTTAATGATATTCCCTTCCCTATTTCTTGCATTCCAGCAAAGTTTTTCCTTCTTTTATCTCTTATAGAAAAATTTACAGAAAGAAAATAAAGTCATGCATTTAGTTAAAATACATACATGTATATGCATTCAAGCATGCACATACATTTTCATGCATTTTTGTGCACCTAAACACATAACCAACTTCCTGAAGAAATGTGTAAAGATCAGTTCAGATTTAGCCTAAAGGCTTCTGAACCATCAAGTGTAGTTAATGTTCAGAATATAACTTTGACAGAAAAAATACAGATTGGGTACCCCATTCTGAAAATCTGAAATCCAAAATGTGCCAAAATCCAAAACGTTTTGAGCATTGACTTTCCACTTGTGGCATGGTGCCACAAGTAGAAAATTTCACACTTGACCTCTTGTGATGGGTTGCAGTCAAAACTATATTTCATTTACAAAATTTAAAATGTTGCATAAGAATGGGTGCGGTGTCTTACACCCGTAATCCTGGCACTCTGCTGCCGAGGTGGGCAGATCACTTGAGGTTGGGAGTTTGAGACCAGCCTGACCAGCGAGACCCATCTCTACTAAAAATATAAAAAATTAGCCAGGCGTCATCGTGCACACATGTAATCCCAGTTACTTTGGAGGCTGTGGCAGGAGAGCTGCTTGAACCCAGGAGAAGGAGGTTGCAGTGAGCCGAGATCGCACCATTGCATTCCAGCTTGGGTGACAAGAGCAAAACACTACCTCAAAAACTAACAAACAAAAAAATGTTGTATAAAATCACCATAGGCTATATGTATAAAGCATATATGAAACATGAATGAATTTCGTGTTTAGACTTGGGTCCCATCCCCAAGATATCTTATTATGTCTATGTAAATATTCTGAAATCTTTAAAAATCTGAAATCTGAATCACTAGTGGTCCCAAGCCTTTCAGATAAGGGATACTTAACCTGTACTGAAATTCTTTTAGAATTTACTTAGCATCAGTTGACTTTGTCATATGAAAGAAGAGGGTTTAGTTCACTGACACTGCTTTCCCTTTCTCTCTCTCTTCTTCTTTCCAAAAATTGATAATTATACATGTGTGTGTGTGTGTGTGTGTGTGTGTGTGTGTGTATTTTATTATTATTATTGTTGTTGTTGTTGTTGTTGGCTTGTTTTACTGCAAGATATTATTTTTTTTGAGATGGAGCCTCTGTTGCACAGGCTGGAGTGCAGTGGCATGATCTCAGCTCACTGCAACCTCCGCCTCCTGGGTTCAAGCAATTTTCCTGCCTCAGACTCCTGAGTAGCTGGGATTACAAGTGATTGTCACCATGCCTGGCTAATTTTTTTATTTTTAGTAGAGATGGGGTTTCACCATGTTGGTCAGGCTGGTTTCAAACTCCTGACATTATGATCCACCTGCCTTGGCCTTCCAAAGTTCTGGGATTACAGGTGTGAGCCACTGTGCCCACCCTATATTTTTGTTTTTTTACATATTTAATAATATTTATGTATCATTCTATCTGCAGTAGTCAGTATTTTGATACCGCCTCACATAAAATGAACTAATAAGCACCCCATCCTTCCTTACCTGTTTTACCTCCTGTCTTTTTTCAGATACTTTAAACTTTTAAATTGCCAAAGTTGCTGACATTTTGTATTGTAGTCACATTAATGTCTTCTATATGAAGGTTGACTCTTAAAAAGAAGAGTTTCTATTAGTATGACTTTTTGAATGCTGTTGAATACAGGACTAGATAATGTGCTAGAACCATTGACTATTTTTGAGTCTGGTGGCCCACCTCCTGGACTCCTTCAAAGATACTATCTTTAGTACATAGCCTCTTTTTTTCCAGTCCCTTGATTGCTAAACCCATACCATCTTTTATTTGTTTCTCTATGGAACATGGCTTTGTTATGTTGCCTTTTGTTTTTCTTGAAGTTTCCCAATTGTCTTTTTTTTCTTTTATTAAAAAATTTTATTGTAGCAAGACCTAATGTGCCTTTGTGAAATCTCTGTTATTCTACCTGCTCAATCATACTGCCTTGCTTGGAACTCTTTCCTAATCTGGTCCATTTGTTCTCGAGGCATGCCCTGCAGCTATTACCTTAGGATTTTTCCCTTTTGGGATTGATATATTTGTAGGGTTTCTTGCATATTAATGTTATCTCTTTTTAAAATCTTGTTTTATTAGGGGTGCTAATTCAAGTGTATTCTGGTTTTTTTTTTTTTTTTTTTTTTTTTT
>NW_016107943.1:860561-880066 GCF_001604975.1 Cebus imitator
CTCTGGCTGTGTTACCCAGGCTGAATTTGAACTGCTGAGCTCTCAAGCAATCCTCCCACCTTAGCCTACCTAGTATCTGGGACTATAGGCAGGCACCACCATGCCTGGCTCAAATCTTAATAATTCATGTTTGGTTGCTAAACCATCTGATTCTGTATTTCTGGAAGGGACTTTAGTCTGCTCACAAACTTGATTGTTCATTTAGATGGATGTAGAATTCCAGGTTGATAAACATTTGCTGTCACAACTTTACAACTGAAGGCCTTGCCTGTTTGCCTTTTAGCATTCATTTGATAAAAAGTCTGGTGGTAATCTAATTCTTACACCTTTGTAGGTCAGCATTTTTTTCCTTCCCTGTGACACATTTGTGATGATCTGATCCTTAGTGATCTGAAGTTTTATCATTGGTATCTCTGAGGTCTTTTCCTGTCCTCCTTAGTGCTTAGTGAGCCTTTTCAGTCTGAAGATTCGTATCTCTTAAGCTATGAGAAAGTTTTTCCCATGGTTTTTTTTTTTTTTTTTTTTGATAACTAGTACAGTCATCCTCTGAGATGATTGTGAAAGATCTGTGTCTCCTGGTCTTGATGCCTTTTGTAGTCTTCTCCCACACTGATATGCATGACCAATAGAATATGGCAGAAGTAAAGGTATATTGTTTCTAATATTAGGTAATGAAAGACATTATGGCTTCTTTGTTACTGTCTCTCTCTCTTGGATTACTCATTCTGGCAGAAGCCGGCTGCCATGTCATGAGTATCCTTGTGGAGGCCCATGTGAGTGAGGAACTGAGGCTTCTTGCCCCAACAGTCATGTGAGTGAGCTTGGTTGTGAAACTTCCTGTCCTAGATAAGCCTTTAATTTTATTATTTTCTTCTTAAACAAATTTTTTTTGGGGGGCTGGCACGGTGGTTCACGCTTCTAATCCCAACACTTTGAGAGGCCAAGGCGGGTGAATCACGAGGTCAAGAGATCAAGACCATCCTGACCAACATGGTGAAACCCCGTCTCTACTAAAAAATACAAAAGTTAGCTGGGTGTGGTGGTGCATGCCTGTAACCACAGCTACTTGGGAGGCTGAGGCAGAAGAATCGATTGAACCTGGGAAGCAGAGGTTGCAGTGAGCTGAGATCATGCCACTGCTCTCCAGCCTGGTGACAGAGTGAGACTCCAACTCAAAAAAAAAAAAATTTTTTTTTTTTCTGCCTTGACCTCCAAAAGTCCAGGATTACAGGTATGAGCCACTGTACCTGGTACCAGTTAAGCCTTTAAATGACTGCAGCTGGCTGATAGTTTGACAGCTATTTCAGGAGAGCTCCTGAGCCAGAACCATACCACTAAGCTGCCACCAGATGCCAGACCCTCAGAAACTATTTGAGATAATTCTGTTTCAAGCCACTGAGCATCAGGGTATTTTGTTATACAGTATACTTTCCTTCTTATATTTTATTCTTTTTTGGGATTCCCAATTGGATGTTGGATCTCCTAGATTGGTCTTTTACTTTTTTAATGTCTTTTATCTTTTATATCATTTATTCTTTTCGTTTTACATACATGTTCTTACTGTTGTATAGAATTTCCTCTAAAAAAATTTCCAAATGTGTTTAGGGTGTTTCATTTTTCTTTATCTGTTTCTCTCTCTAAATTATCCTTTATCCTTCTAAATTGCTTGAAAAACTTTCGCTAGTGTTTTATGTTGCTAGTTTTCCTCATTTGCCTGATGATCCCTGATTGTCCTGGAAGAGATGGTCAGGGTAGCTCATATGAGTTTATTTCATTGAGGTGTAAAGAGGTTTGGTCTTAGTAATTGTTTCTAGTCTGTGTACATTGGTCAGGTGTATTGACTGTTAGATTTGGATTAGGGGTGGGAGAAGAGCCAACTGCTCTAGTTTGGAGCCTCCAGATGCTAACATTCACATTAGAAGTCCCAGTGTTGTCTAAGCTGCTTTTCCAGTTTCTCTGGCTAAGAATAGTCTGGTTTTTGTTGTTGTTGTTGTTGTTGATCTGTTTTTTTTCTTCCATGAGGTAAATGCCCAAGCCTCCTGAATGCTCTTTTTAGTGAGAGTTGGGGAAGGATTTAGGGTGCTATGTAGTGAAGTCTATATACAGGCCTTAAAATAATTATTCTGTTTTCAGAGTCATTTCATATTTATGGCTCCTGTCTTCTGCCTCATGTGCTGATTCTGAACCCAGAATTGGCATTCTAATTTCCTTTTCTGTAACTTTTGGATAATACATAACTCGGTGCAGCTTTTACAACTTCCTTTTCTCTGTCATCATGTCTCTATCTCCTCCAGTCTTTCAGAAATTTTGTTGACATCTCCTATTTGTTGGTGAAATTCTCTTCTATCGCTTCATCCTTTTTCTGTATTCTGTGGGAATATTTCTTCATTTTTTATTTTTTCTATTTTTATTGCTGTGGAATTTTTTAAAAGGAATGAGGGACAAAAGCACATATTTAGCTAGTAATCTTGAATTAAATACTTAATGTGTATTATTGCAGTATATAAAGTTAAATTTTTAGTAACAAAAGCACTAAATTTGTGTTAAAATTTAGAAAACACAAATAGTAAAAAATAAGAAATAATTTATTTTTACTACCAGATTTCCTAACCTAGGTTATATCCTTACAAGTCTTTTTCTAAGTACATATGCACATAAATGCATTTTTTAACCAAAATGAGATTTCACAATACCATACTTTTCTTATGAAAAATTCCAAACACAGAGAAAAGCTGACAGAATAGCATTCTGAACACCCATATATCAGTATAACCATCACTTTGTTAACATTGTTCTGTATTTGTTCTCTTGCTTTCTCTCTACTAGATGAAGTTGCAGACATTACTGCTAAATGCTTTTAACATGCATGCCTTAGAATTGGGAATCTTCTCCTACATAAGCACAGCATATCATACTTAAGAAAATTACTTTTCCTACAAAATAAAGAAAATAGCTTCAAAATATTAAACTCAATACTAGATTAAACAATGAAAATTATTGAATAAAACTTTAAAACTTTTTAAATTAAAAAATGTTTAAAAAGCATAAAAATTTTAAATTAACAGATTATTTTGTCCTTCATTGCATTCCACCAGAGATATATAGTCAAAGTTTTGTGCTCTGAAGTTACTTAAGAGCAACCCTTTTTTTATGAGGTGATGTAACTGGTTTGATATATAGTTTTAGTTCATCCATGTCAGTATGTTTGCAATTTTAAGAACTAATAAAAAAAGCTTAATTAATACTTTAAGAAATTGTTTTTATTTGTCACTTCCCACTCACAAGTGAGACAAAACAAAAACAATTTTCTGAGGAATCAATTAAGCAACGTACCCAGAGCAGATTGGGTGGTATTTCCTTGAAAAGGAGAGTGACCACCTTATCCTCTGAGGAAACTGGAGGGAAGGAGGAAAGAATGGATGGAGATAGAGGTAAGTTCCATTGGCTTTAAGGGAAGTATGAAGTTTAGGCAGATCACCTTTGATTGCCCTGGTTTTCAGGGTTAAGTAAAAGGTGAGTTCTGCTGGGTGAAAAAGAATGTGACCTGAAGTTTGGAATTGCTGAGGAAGAGTGGGAGACGTTGGTCATGAAAGCTGACTATAAATAAAGATTGCTAAACAATGCTTAGAGCTCAGTTATAGTCAAGATCATAGATTTGAATGTCATAAGTCTGCAAAGTTATTGACTCCATCTCCTAATTTTTGGAAGGTTTGACCTCTTTTGGCAGTAGCCAGGGCACAGGAAGAACAATTGAGGGATCAGGCAAATATGATTGCTAGCAAACAGAGGCAGTTCACAGAAGTCTTCAGGATAATGAGCTCTACTTTCTCCCAGTCTCGGTTCTTGCATGCCGCAATGGTGACAGGTGAGGCAATAAAGATTTATGGGCATTTCATTTGTTTATGTTGGCCGTGGCCACACCACTAGGATTCTGGATCACACTGATTCTATTTATAACAGTCTCTTTCCAAAGCTGTCTGACCCCAGAAAGCGTGTTTGAGACCCTATTTTTATCCATTGCTCAAGATAAAACTTGCAAAATCACGTGTTGTTCTGCTTTTGGATGACTATTTACATGTCAACATTTTTGTTTCTATAATATTATTAACACATAAAGCAGGGCCTATACCTGAAGTACTATTAATACTTGGCAGCAGTACTGATATAATTTAGTTTTATCCAGATCCTCTCCCTCATTTGTTAAATTCCTTTTTATTTTTGATCTTATTTCACATCTGTGTTGTAAGAATGTCAATAATCTGTATAGTAGAGTCTCCTTATCACCGGGGATCTGTTGCAAGGCCCCCAGTGGATGGCTGATAAAGTTTATCTGATAAAGTTTATAAGTTAAGCACACTAAGAGATTAGCAACAATAATAATAAAATAGAAAAATACAACAGTATGCCAGCATCATTACTCTTACACTTTGGGGGCCATTATTAAGTAAAATAAGTGTTACTTGAACACAAGCATTGGGTTATTACAGCAGTTGATCTGATAACAGAAATGGATATTCTAGACAAAGGGATGATTCACAATCCTGGACAGGACCAGATGGGACAATATGAGATTTTATCATGCTACTCAAAATGGTGCATAGTTTAAAATTTTTGAATTGTTTATTTCTGAAATTTTTCATTTAATATTTTCTGACCATGGCTGACCACAGGTAACTGAAACCATGGAAAGTAAAATCCTGGATAAGGGGAGACTGCTGTAGTTGCTTTTTTTTTTTATTGTGTCTATATCTTTGCATGTAAAAAAAATTCTAATGTAGAAGCATAAGATATAAAATATTTCAAGTTTATAACATACAGTATAAGTCCTCTAATCAAATATAGTACATTATTAGGTGATTTAAGTACAAAACGTTTTCTCACTGAACGCAACAGGTTTTACAGTGATTAGTACTCTTACCTATCTGTTTAATGCCTTTCTGTAGTTGTCAAGTTTCCTGCATGAAAGAGGCAGTATTACTTCTATATTTCCTTTCATCCTTCTTTCTTGATCATTGCCCTCCCCCGCCACCTTTATTTATTTTTACTAGCCATCTAGATGTAGGAGTGAAGGCGTTAGATTATAACCTTGACCCATTAAGGTTTGTCAGATAGTTATAGCTGAAATACAACGGAATTATATTCCCAGTGAGAGTTCAGATACTTAATAAAGAATAAGAATTTATTTGGGAATGGCTGTTGTTAAACATATTGCATTTTAATTGTAAAATTTATCCAGTACAGAAAGGCATCAAGAAGCAACAATTTTATCCCTAATCCCACTATCCAAATAACATGTTACTGATTATACCCTATAGCACATAAAATTGTGCTATAGGGTATAATCAGTAACATACATGTAACACAGTATAATTCAGTAACACAATTTTTTACTAGATATTTTAGCATAAGAATTTCCCTACATTATTATTGAAAGCTTCTTGTAACTATTAAAGTCTGTATTTCTTTGGGGAAGCAGTAGAGTGTAGTGGTTGTGAGCGTGGACTCTGGAACCAAACTGGGCTTATATCTCAGCCACACTCCATTGCCTCGAGTAATTTACTTAACTTCTCTCTGCCTCAGTTTTCACATTGCTACAAAGGAATTTTTATACTGCCTCATAGGGTTGGGAAGATCAAATATACTGGTACATTTTAAATGCTTAGAATAGAATGCTTGGCACATAATAAGCATTATATCAGCACTGGCTATTGCTGTCATCATTTTTATTCTACAGTTTACTAAATCATTCACCCACAAGTGGAATGTAAGGTTTTTTTCTAATTTTAATTGTAATAAACATTGTGTGCCCAGAATTTTTCCTGTATTTTTAGTCTGGATCCAAGAGTATGAATTTTTGGGGTTGATGATGATGAGGATGAGAAATATTTTTGCATGTTAACTGTGTACTTAGCACTGTTATAATACATTCTACATATTGCATTTTGTCTTGACACACCCATGAGATAGGTAGTATTATCCCAGACACAGATGCCTAGGCTAAGGGAGATTAAGTTAATTTGAAGTTATGCAGTAATAAGTGTGGAACAAGGGCTATTTTTTGCCTGGTCTTTACTATTTTTCATATTTAAAGGAAATAGTGGAGAGTATGTGCCGTCACGCCCCCCCCCCCCAACACACGCAGGATCAATTGCAAAATAAGAATTAATAACCTGATAGCTGATTGTTTCAGGCACAGGATAAATGTGATATTCTGAGTGTTTGGAAAAGTTCTTACTTTTGTATTTTTAAAAAACAAAGTAAAATTAGCCAGCCATGGTGGTGCATGACTGTAATCTCAGCTACTTGGGAGGCTGAGGCAAAAGAATTGCCTGAATCCCAGAGACAGAGGTTGTGGTGAGCCAAGATTGTGCAGTTGCACTCTAGCCTGGATAGCAAGAGTGAAACTCCATCTCAAACAAACAAAATAAACAGAGTGAAAACACTGCTTTTCTAGTAGACACAGCAAAAATCCTTGCTGTGACTTTACCGCTCTTGCTTGGCTATACAGTCAGTCCCATCTAAATCATATGAATTGAAAAGGATGGTGAAGGAGTGATTTTTGTCAACAAAAATTGAGGCCTGCTGTTATCAGAAAAGATAGTAGCTACCGGTTATATAAGAACAGCATCTGTCCACAGTCCCCATAGTAAGATTTCCTTTGGAAAGTAGGAGAGTATGAGCCAAGGGCTTGTTACATTGCAGGATTTGGTTAACATTTATTGTTGTTATAGATGGAAGGAGTTGTTTTATTTATTAATATAGTTTAATTTGTGATTTATCCTTTTATTTTTAACAGTATAAGCAAACACATATATATTTGCTTTGTGTGCTACCATTTATATAAGGAAGTAGGGCTGGAGATATGAATATATTTATGTATATTGAGATATAAAATATTTAATTTTTACCAGAGTCTCTTTCTTAGGTAAGTGGTAACATGTATGTACACTTTCTGTACCTTGCTTTTTCACTTAATGTTATAGCCAGGAGATTCCACCATGTAGTGTGTAGAGATATTCTTCATTCTTTTTGAAAAATTTTATATTAAAAATATTATACATAACTGTACATATTTAAGAGACACACCTGAAATCTTGATATATGAATACAGTGTGTAATGATCAAATCAGGATAATTAGGATGTCTGTCACCTCAAACATTTATCATTTCTTTGTGTTAGGAACATTTCAAATCTTTTAGTTAGTTTTGAACACATAATCAATTATTGTTAACTATTGTTACCCAACTGTGCTATCAAACACTATTCCTTCTGTAACTGTATGTTTGTACCCATTAACCAGCCTCTCTTCATCTCCTCCTCGTCAACCCTTCCCAGCTTCTGGTAACCACCATTTTACTGTCTACTTTCATGGGATTCACTTTTTAGATTACCACATATGAGTAAGAAAAGGTGATATTTGTCTTTCTGTGCCTAGCTTATTTCACTTAACATAATGACTTCCAGTTCCATCCATGTTGCTGTAAATGACAGGTTTCACTCTTTTTATGGCTAATGTTCCATCCTTTACACACACACACACACACACACACACACACACACACACACCCCAATATTTTCTTTATTCATCCGTTGATGGAAACTGGAAACTTAAGGTGATATCTTCACTATTGTGATAACAATAAACATGGATATGCAGCTAGATCTTCAATATACTGATTTCTTTTCTTTTGAATATATACTCAGCATTTGGATTGCTGGGTCATTTGGTACATCTATTTTTACTTTTTTGAGGAACCTCCATACTGCTTTTCATAGTTGCTATACTGATTTACATTCCTACCAATAGTATTTAAGCATGCCCTTTCTTTACATCCTTGCCAGCATCTGTGATTGTTTTCTTTTTGATAATAGCTATTTTAACTGGGGTGAGATGGATGATATCTCATTATGGTTGTGATTTGCATTGCCCAAATAATTAATCATGCTGACCTTTTTTTTTTATCCATATGCCCGTTGGCCATTTATATGTCTTTGTTGAGAAATGACTGGTCAAATAATTTGCCTATTTTCAAACTGTATTATTTTCTGCTATTACATTGAGTTTCTTCTGTATTCTGGTGATTAATCCTTTGTCGCATGGATAGTTTGCAAATAATTTCTCTCATACTGTAGGTTGTATGTAAACAACAGGTTGTATGTAAACAACCTGTTGTTTTCTTAGTTGTACAGAAGCTTTCTAGCTGATATAACCTATTTGTCTATTTTTGCTTTTGTTGCTTGTACTTTTGATGTCGTACACAAAAAAATATTTACTCGGACCTATGCCTTAAGCATTTCCACAGTGTTTTCTTCTAGTAGTTTCATGCTTTGAGGTATTAGATTAATTTTTGTATACATTGAGAGTTAAGGGTCTAGTTTCATTTTTCTACTTATAGATACGTAGTTTTCCTAAATCGTTTATTGAAGAGACTGTCTTTTCCTAACCACTGAATGTTTTTGGTACCCTTGTTGAAAATCAGTTGGCTGTATTGGTCATTTTCACAATATTCTTCCAATCTGTGACACGAGATGTCTGTCCATTTTTTGGTGACCTCTTCAATTTCTTTCATCAGTGTTTTATAGTTTTCCTTTTAGGGGCTTTTGCCTCCTTGGTTAAACTTATTCCTAGGTTTTTTTTTTTTTGGTAGCTGTTGTAAATGAATTTTTTTCTTGATTTCCTTTTCTGGTAGTTTATCATTGATGTATAGAAACACTGCTGGTTTTTCTATGTTAATTTTGTATCCTGCAGCTTTACTGAATTTGCTTATCAGTTCTAAGAGTTTCTTGGCAAAGCTTTTAGGATTTTCTTAATATAAAGTCATATCATTTGCATATAGGGACAGTTTGAATTTCTCCTTTTCCATGTGGATGCCCATTATTTCTTTTGCCTAAATGCTGTGGCTAAGATTTCCAGTTCTGTGTTGGAAAAGAGTGGTGAGAGTGGGTATCTTTGTCTTGTTCCAGTTCATAGATGAAAAGCTTTCAACTTTTCCTTGTTCATTATAATGTTAGCTGTGGACTTATCATTTACAGTCATTGTGTTGACATACCTCCTTCTATATACAGTCATCATTGTGTTGACATAGCTCCTTCTGTACCTGGTTTGTTGATGGTTATCATGAAGGGATGTTGAATTTTGTCAAATTCTTTTTCTGTGTCTATTGAGGTAATTGTATAGATTTTGTCCTTCATTCTGTTTCTTTGATGTATCACATTTATTGGTTTGCATATGTACATCCTTGGAGTAAATCCCATTTGATTGTGGTGAGTGATCTTTTAACTTTCTAGTATTTGTTGAGGAATTTTTGCATCTGTGTTCATCAGGGATATTGGCCTATAGTTTTTTTATGTCTTTGGTTTTTGTATTAAGGTAATGCTTGCCTTGTAGAATGAGTTCAGAAGAATTCTCTTCTTTTTATTTTTCTGGAAGAATTTGAGAAGTATTGGTATTGGTTCTTTAAAATTTTGGCAAAACTCAGCAGTGAAGTCATCTGGTCCTGGGCTTTTCTTTGATGGGAGGCTTCTTATTACTGATTCAGTCCTATTACTCATTATTTATCTGTTCAGATTTGTAATTTCTTGTTCAATTTTGGGAGGTGCATGTATCCAGGAGTTTATCCATTTCTTTTAGGTTTTCCAGTTAGTTGGCATATAGTTGTTCATAACAGTCTCTAATGGTCCTTTGTATTTCTGTCGCATCATTTGTAATATTCCATATTCATTTCTGATTTTATTTTGAGTATTTTTTTTTGTTGGTTAGTATAGCTAATGGTTTGTCAGTTTTACCTTTTCACAAAACCAACCTTTCGTTTCATTGATCTTTTGCATTTTTTAGCTCTCAATTTTTTTTTATTTCTGCTCTGATCTTTATTATTTCCTTCCTCCTGCTAATTTTCGGGTTGATTTATTTTTGCTTTTTCGGTTCCTTGAGATACATTATTAGGTTGTTTATTTGAAATCTTTCTACTTTTTCAGTGTTGGTGTTTATTGCTATAAACTTCCTATTAATTCTACTTTTGCAATGTCCTATAGGTTTTGGTATGTTCTGTTTCTATTTTCATTTGTTTCAAGAAACTTTTAAGTTTCCTTCTTAAGGCTGGGCATGGTGGCTCATGTCTGTAATCCCAGCACTTTGGTAGGCCAAGGTGGGTGGATTGCTTTAGTCTAGGAGTTTGGAAACAGCCTGCACAACATGGTGAAACCCCAAAATACAAAAATTAGCCCGGTGTTGTGGTGCACACCTGTAGTCTCAGCTACTTTAGAGGCTGAGGTGGGAGGATTGCTTGAGCCCAGGAGGTGGAGATTGCAGTGAGTAGAGATCATGCCACTGTACTCCAGCCTGGATGACAGAGTGAGACCCTGTCTCAAAAAAAAAAAAAAATTCCTTCTTAACGTATTCCTTAATCCATTAGTTGTTCAGGAACATGTTATTTGCATTTCCATGTACTTGTACAGTCTCAAAAGTTCCTCTTGTTATTAATTTCCAGTTATATTCCTTTGGAGTCAGAAAATATACTTCATTTGATTTAAATTCTTTTAAGTTTGTTGTGACTTGTTTTTTGGCCTAACATGTAATCTATCCTGGAGGATGTTCTGTGTGCTAATGAAAAGAATGTGTATTCTGCTGCCTTTTTTGGAATGTTCTATAAAAGCCTGTTAGGTCTGTTTGGTTTAAATTCAGTGTTTTGTTTGTTGATTTTTCTCTTTAGATGATCTGCCCAATACTGAGAGTGGGGTGTTACTAACCATTATTGTATTGGAGTCTGTCTCTCCCTTGAGATCTAATATTTGCTTTATGTATTTGGGTGCTCTGGCATTGAGTGCATATTTATTTAGATTTGTTGTATCCTTTTGTCTGGGTGTGGTGTCTTGTGTTTATAGTCTCAGCTACCCAGGAGGCTGAGATGTCACGATCACTTGAAGCTAGGAGTTCAAGACAAGCACTATGCTATGATTGCATCTGTGAATAGCCACTTCATTCCAGCCTGGGTAACAGAGCAGCAATACCCTTTCTGTCTCTGAAAAAACAAACAAAAAGGAATTCAGAATTGGGAACTCCAGTGCAGACCTATATATCTCGATCTGCAATTAAACACACACACACACACACACACACACACTCTCTCTCTCTCTCTCTCTCTCTCTCTCCCTCTTTCTCTCTCTCTCTCTCTCTGAATTGATCTCTTTATCATTATATAATGGCCATCTTTTTCCCTTTTTAGAGTTTTGGACTTAAAGCCTGTTTTATCTGCTTGCTTTTGCTTTTCATTTGCATGAATTTTTTTTTTTTTAAACCCTTCACTTTCAGTTTATGTGTCTTTCCTGGTGAACTGAATTTCTTGTAGGCAGCATATAGTTGGGTCATATTTATTTATTTATTTAAAATCCATACTGGCAGTGTGTATGTCTTAAGTGGGAATTTAATTTGTTTACATTCAAGGTTATTATAGATAGGTAAAGATTTTTTGTTGTTGTTAATTGTTTTTTGGTTGTTTTGTGTATCCTTTGTTCCTTTCTTCCTCTCTTATTATCATTGCGTTTTGGTGATTTTCTACATTAATGAAGTTTTTTTATTTTTTTATTTTTATTTCTACTGTGTGTATCTGGTCTGCCAGTGAGTTTTATACTTTTTCTTTTTTTTCATGATGGTGATTATTGTGTTTTTATTTCCACATGCAGGACTCTCCTGAGCATTTCTTGTAAGTTTGGTCTAGTGGTGACAAATTTCCTCAGTGTTTCTTTGTCTAGAAGAGACTATTTCTCCATTATTTCTGTAGAATAGCTTTGCTGGGTGTGGTATTTTTGTTTGACAATTCTTTTCTTTCAGTACTTTGAAAATATCTATTTTTACTTGGCCTATAAGGTTTTTGCTGAGAAATCTGCTGTTAGTCTGATGGAGAGTCCCTTATATGTGACTTGATGCTTTTCTCTTGGTGTTTTTAGAATTCTCTTTGTCTTTCATTTTTCATGTTTCTCTTGGGGAGGACCTTTTTGAGTAGAATCTATTTGAGAACTTGCTTCTTGGATCTAGATGTCCATATTTCTTCCCAGACTTGGGAGCTTTTCAGGTATTATTAGTTTTCTAGGCCATTTTTATCCTTTCTTATTAGTTCACTTAATGGTGTTCTATAAATCTTTTAGGCTTTCTTTACTCTTATATTCTTTTCTCCCCAAGTAATTTTAAATGACTTATCTTTGCATTCAGATATTCCCTTTTCTATTTGATCAAGTGTGCCATTGAAGCTCTCTGTGGTGTTTTTTGTTTTATTTATTCAGCCATTTGTTTTGTTTAACTCAGATTTTTGTTTGGTTCTTTCTCATAATATCTATCTCTTTGTTGAATTTTTCTTATAATAAATTTTCCTGATTTTATTGAATTATCTATCTGTATTTTCTTGTATTAATTGAATTTCCTTAGGATTTGTCTTTTGAATTCCTTCTCTGGCAATTTGTTGATTTCCTTTCATTTGGTTTTGTTACTAGAGAGCTATGAAGTTCAAAATCTATATTAGATTTCCACAGAGGGACGGAAATGATAGGATATGTATATATGAAACGGAGTTTACTAGGAAGAATCGGCTTACCTAATTACAAAGGTGACATCCCATGATAGGCCATCTGTAAGCTGGTGGATGAGAAAAGCTAGTACCATGGTTCATTCCAAGTCCAAAACCCTCAACACCATGGAAGCTGACGGTATAGTACCCAGTCTGACACTAAAGGCCTGAGAACCCCCAAGAGGCCATTGTTACAGATCCCAAAGGCCAAAGAACCTGGAGTTTAATGTCTAAGCGCAGGAGAAAAGGTGTTCTGCTCTGGAAGGGAGAGAGAAAGAGGAAGCCAAGCAAGCTGAATATCACTTTTCTGCCTGCTTTGTTCTAGCTGTACCCACTGCCTATTGGATAGTGCCCGCCCATGATGAAGGCAGATCTTTCTCTTTCATTCACTGACTCATTGTCATTCTCCTCTGGAAAAACCCTCACAGATACACCCAGAAACAATGTTCCACCAGCCATCTTGGCATTCCCTCAATGCAGTCAAATTGACACCTAGTATACCATCAGTTCATTTTGTCATGTCATATTCCTTGCTTTTTCATATTTCTTGTGTTGCTGCATTGATGTCTGTATATCTTGTGGAATAGTTATGTCTTCTGAACTTCCTAGAGTAGCCTTTGTAGAGAATGATTCACCTGCATTTGAATCTTAATGTGCTGTCTGGGAAAGATGTGGTGACTCTGTTTCTGGGTGAGTATAGTGTATAACTTCCATGCAGCTTCTCTGGTTGTGTTCAATGTCAGCAATAACAGTGGCCTAGTCTATAGAAGTCTGTGGTAGTGACAGTGGTGACATAAGCTGTCTATGTCCTTGGAGGGCTTTTGGGATCCTCCTACTCTCATTTTCTCCACAGTGGAGAGACTAAGCCAAGAGGATCCCTCTTGGTGTCATGTCTAGTGTGGCCTATGAGTACCAGTAACAGCACCGAGTTCCAGGTTCAGGTGCTTAGTGGCTGTGGGGCCTGGGTCTCATGAACCTATTATGGTACTTGGCCCTTGGGGTGCCATTTTGCTCTCTGTAGTAAGGGTAGATTTAGGTTGCCACAGAGTCAGCATCTGTAACTCTGAGGCATCTTGTAGCAGCTTAGATTCAGGGAGTTGCGTTGTTTACCCCTGGGGAACAGGTCATATCTTGCCTCTGGGGAAGAAAGGGTGTTCCTGAGGTTTGAGCCCAGGGTGCAGGGTATAGCCAGTATTCAGGAGTCTGAACCAGTAGGGATCAGTGGCAGCCAGGTCCCTGGGGATGAAGCACTGTGTAGTGGTGACTCTAGATCCTGTGATGGTGGGGCTTGGCAGTATCCCAGACTCTGTGATCCCAGGTACACTGTCAGCAAGTACGTCAGAATGGCCAAATACAGATGTCTTTGGGCCATGAGGGTTATGGAGCAGTACAGCAGGGAGTCCACTCCCCATGGAGAAGGGTGTGTCAGCAGCTCAGACTCTAGGGCTAGCCTAGCTGCAGGGAAGCAAGTTACTAGTTTGGCCTGTATGGAGGAGTATCTCAGCTCAGCCACTGCTCTGTTTTCCTGGGATGAGGGGTGTTATATTAGCCCAGCCCTAGGGTCTGCAGCTCATAAAATATTTGGCATTCTTCTACTTACGAAACTTACCTATGTTCCCTTATTTATTTCGTTCATTTATATTAGTGTGTACTCATGGATATTTCCCCAGTACATACATACTCATGCCCAGGTCTTAGTTTCTGATACAATCCCCTCCTCCCCTGCTCAAAAAAGGAACCTGGGTCCTTGGAGAAATAGTTGATTTTTAAGAACTGGGGCAGGGAACATGCAGGATGGGTCTGGTGTATCTTATAGGGCCAGAAAGTAGAGAGATACTCAAAAACAAACAATCCCCACCCACTCCAGTGATGATATTGGGTGGGGCTATGTCAAGAGGGGCACAGGAGACAAATGAGAGTTTTCAGTGGCCAAAGCTAGAGCAATTTGAGCAACAAAATAAATAAAGTATAATGCATTATAACCCTGTGTATAAAATAAATATCCATGAGTATATTCTAGTATAAATGAATGAATAAATAAATAAGGGAACATAAAGAAGTTTCCTGTGCAGAGGAATACCAAGCATTTTATGTAGAGCCTTTACCCTCAAGGAGGTGGAATATAACTCCCCACTCCTTAAGTGTGAGCTGCATATAATGGCTTCTCTGTGCAGAAAGGGGAAAAGAGTAATTTTACAGTAGAGAAACTTGGGAAACATTGTCTTAGCTAGGTGATCAAGGTCACCGTCAAACAGTAGTAATTCATGTTAATATTATGTACCCTTGATATGATGTGATGAGAGTGATTCTTCTGTGGTCTTCCTCTCTAAAATCGATAAACATAGACTAATCATGAGAAAAACGTGAGACAAATCTTACTTGAGGACTGTTAATGCAAATACCTGGACAGTTCCCCTCAAAACTGTCAAGGTCATCAAAGCAAGGAAACAAGAAAGTCTGAAAAACTATCACACTCCAGAAGAACCTAAGGAGACATGACAACTAAATGTATTGTGGTATCCTGAGGTAGAAAAAGGACATTAGATAAAAATGAAGGAAATCTGAAAAATATTGGACTTCAGTTAATTTGTCAATATTATATCAATAAAAATAATATATATTCATTAATTCTAACAGTCATACTATGCTAATGTAAAGTTTAAGGTAAAACTGTGTGTGTGGTACATGGGAACTCTGTAGTATCTTCCAAACTCTATAGTACCTGCAAATCCAAAACTTCTAAAATAAGAAGATTATTTCTTAAAAAAGAAAGAATACGAATACTCTTTCTATACCAACTAAAAAAAGAGGAAAGCAAGAATGATAATAAAAATGATGAGCAGTTGAAGATAATACTGTACATCCTTATCAAAATTAATGATATTATGCAGTGGGAGTTTTGCAATATTGGCAGTTATCTGAGGGAAGTCAGACTTTTCAGCAGAAATCAGTAAACTCTAATAGTGTACTTAGTTTATGAATAGTAACTCAGCTGCTAGGTTAGTCTCAAGTACTTCTCAGATGTATTTTAAAATTATATTGTGTTCAGAAACATTTAATATTTTGGATTAATTTATGCAATAAAAATTATCTGTGCCTGCCACTGGGCTGCAAACCATACCTTACTCTCTGCTACTTGTGTTTTGCAGTTGTTTACTCCTCTTTGAAATAAAAATATATTTCACTTGATTTTCAGGGCACCAAATACATCATACCTTTATCAGTTACCCATTCTTCCTTCCATTCAGCCACAAAACCCCACAAACATGAAAGCAAAACATGAAGCTTGAAGATTTTTGATTTTTCTACTCATACTTATTTTAGTTTAAATTAACCCAATTAATTCATAAATAAAAAATTAAGAATAAAGTCAAAGGCTATTTTGTAATTCAAGATTAATTTTATATTAAAATAGGCTCTAAGTATTTTTAACAAATATTAGAACAGGAAATTTTATGTAACAATATAAACTGTTGAAGTAGAATTGTGGTATTTTTGAATATGGATGATTTTTACCCTGATGATGTTAAAATTAACGATTGTAAAATAAGTAGATATTAAAGTTAAAAATCATTTTGGAAGATGATTTTTTAAATTCCTTAGACTAGAAAATATTCTGAATGAAACACTTTTATCACTTTAAATACTAGTTTTCACGACTCATCTTGGTAAGGGAAGTAAGTACTTCAATTCTTTTGAAAGGTTCCATATTATAATTAACATACAGTAGGATCATATCAGTTAGAAATTGTTGTGTAATCAGCTGTCTCTCAAAATTTAGTGATTTAAAACAACCACCACTAGTTATTTTTCATGTGTCAATGAGTAGACTCAGTGATTCTTTGGTGAACCAAACTTTTCTGGAGAAGGCTTAGCTGATCTCATCACCCACAGACCCATGGGCTGAGTTACGGTTCTGTGATCTGCTGATTGGTTAATGGGGGGCTGGCATGGACTGGTGGGACAACTTATTTGTGTTCCATTTGGTCTCTCCTCTTCTGGCAGAGTAGCCCAACTGGACTTATTCTCATGGAGATGGTGAAGTTGAGAGAGTGAGAGTAAAAGAGAGAAACTATGCAAGGTGGAGTTGAGAGAGAGTGAGAGTGAGAGAGAAACTATGCAAGATCACTTGAGGCCTAGTCTTGGAAGGCATATTGAGGCATATTGTTATTTTTTGCCACGTTATCTCTGCTTCGTTTTTTTTTTTTTTTTGAGTGGAGTCTCACTCATTCTGTCGCCTCCGCCTCCCGAGTTCAAGAGATTCTCTTGCCTCAGCCTCCTGAGTAGCTGGGATTACAGGCACATGCCACCACACCCAGCTAATTTTTGTATTTTTAGTAGAGACAGGGTTTCGCCATGTTGTGCAGGCTGGTCTCGAGCTTCTGGCCTCAGGCAATCCACCTGCCTGGGCCTCCAAAAAGTGCTGGGATTATAGGTGTGAGCCACAGCGTCCATCCTTCACATTGGTTTGGTTAAAACAAGTAAAGGCCAGCTGATATTCAAGGAGTCGAGAAATAAACTCTCAATGGGAAGAATTACAATATCACATTGTGAAGAGCATGGATACAGGGAGGAGTGGAGAATTGGGGCCATCTTGCAGACATTTGGCAAAGTGCAATAGCAGTAGAGGAATCTGCTACCTCATTCAGATAGATTCTTTTCTGTTCATGTAAAACCAAAGAGGTGAATTAACTATTGCTTTAGTTAGTCATCTTTTTTTTTGCATTTATTGTAATGATATCAATTATGGTAATTTAAGTAGTACTTTTGTTCTAAAAGGGTAAGTGTGAATTTTATAGAGAAACCCTTTTAATTTGAATTGAGTTGAAAGTTAAAGTAGAACTTAAAAATTCCGGAGTTATTTGGTAGCAAGAATATTTTCATTATTAATCTCTAGTCATACTTGGATTTGTCATCTTTGACTATTACTCTCTCAGTTTTGCATCTTTTATTTATTTAGTTTACCTAGATTGTAAATCACTATAATCTCTTCATTGCATCAATTTGCAGGGCATATCATTTAGATTTTTTTGTTTTTGGTGTGGAAAATATGTGCAGATATTGCACATTAATAATAAAGGTGCATTAAGTACCTTTAGTATAATACTTGTTACAGAATATACCAAATTATTCATTTAGAGTGGGGCTTTTTAAAATAAACCTTTTTATTGAAATATACCCATAATGCATGTTTCAGGAATTTAGAGCTCTTTGAGTTTTTACAGATTGTAACTGTATAACCAAATCCAGATTGAGAAACCAGCATCCAAATTGAGACACAAAACATTACCAGCATCCCATAAGCTCCCCTTATAGTCTCTTTCTGTCACTGCATCCTCCAAGTAACCCGTATCTTTACTCCAGACTCTGTACATTAGTTTTTCATGCTTTTGTTCTTTAAACATTTACATACAATATGTACTTTGTTTTTTTCATAGCTCACAGATAAGTGAGAAACAATAATCACATTTAAATACAAGCATTTAATTTGATCACTAATCCTTTTTAAATCCTACTAAAAATGTCAAAATTTGGTACTGGAATGATAGCATCAACCATATGTTACCGACAACATTTTAATTCAACATAGGATATAAAGAGCTGTGACTTCCTCCTCTTTTCATAAATAAACAATGAATATAGTTTCTTGAAGAAAAAAAGGGACATTAGTGTCTGTAATTTTCAAAGTCAGACTTCAAATAAAAAATACTCTCCATGAAAATGAGGTCACCTATTTTATTTTCATGCCTTTAGTACTGTATCACCTCACCATTGAAGATTGTCATTGAAGTTTCTTTTAAAAATAGAAAAGGCGACTGGCAGCATCTTGGATAATGTGTTTTGGCATCAGGGTTTCCTTGAGGTTTTTAAGTCTGTTGTACCAAGACTTAGTAAAGAAAGAAAATGATCTTTGTGTGTGAGATAGAGTTAATAAAATTGTATTTTTTTGGCACTTAACACAAGACTGAGTTATTTCACTATACTTTGTCAGGTAATCTCTGTGTTCTCCTTTGCACTTCAGAGCAGACACATTCCTTTTTTTTTTCTGTACTGTTTTCTCTTCTCTTTTCTCCCTAAAACTCACAGTAATCTCATATTAACTCTTTTTTAAAAAAAAAAAAAAAAAAAAAACGTAGTTTCACTTTTGTTGCCTAGGCTGGAGTGCAGTGGTGTGATCTCAACTAATTGCAACCTCCACCTCCTGGGTTCAAGTGATTCTCCTGCCTCAGCCTTCCAAGAAGCTGAGATTATACGCACCCACCTCTATGCCTCACTCATTTTTTGTATTTTTAGTAGAGATGGGGTTTCATCATGTTGGCCAGGCTGGTCTCGAACTCCTGACATCAGGTGATACGTGTGCCTTGGCCTCCCAAAGTGCTGGAACTACAGGCGTGAGGCACTGCACCTGGCCTCATATCAACTCTTAATGCCTTCGGTACTTTCTTTCTTTCTTTTGAAATTTTCTTTTTCTTTTGACCTACTAGTGTATTTTCATAGACATTATACTTTTTGGTTTGATTCCATTCAGGTTTTTTTTTTTTTTTTTTTTTTTTTTTTTTTTTTTTTTTTTTTTTTTTTTTTTTTGCTTATTTCTTTGATGGTATCTTTTTATTTCCATTAATTCTAGGCATTACCCAAAGTTTTGTTTTAGGTTACTGTCCCTTTTCCTCTCAGTCATTCTTCATAAATATCAGATGTATGTTTATCTGCTTGAATTCTTATTTAAAATATCTAAACTTGACATCTTCCTTTTCCTATTTCTGACATGTATTTTTACATATTTACTTAGATATGCCTCCATCTTTTAAACATTTCATAAAGCACTTCTGCTTTCCTGTTCTTCCCAGTCTCTTCTTTGCCACCAGTGGCAGCATCACTTATCTTCATGAACTTGTCTTTATCTGTAAATCATTATTGACTGAATATTTTATTTTTTACTGTTAATA
>NW_016107944.1:0-2160 GCF_001604975.1 Cebus imitator
TAGGTGATGGGGAGGAAAGCAGCAAATCACACTGCCACGTGTGTACCTATGCAACAATTTTGCATGTTCTTCACATGTACCCCAAAACCTAAAATGCAATAAAATAAATTGGAAAGAAAAAACAAACAAACAAACAAACAGCAATTATTAGTTTTGTTTCAGGTTTTGGTATTTTCAGAGGCTTCTGCTAAACTCCTAACATAATCTCAAGTGGTAAATGTTTGTCTCTTTGTTAATGTGTATAGCTATATGATAGTGATACTCTTTTTTTTATTCCTTAATCTATTTTGTTGTTGTTGTTTGCTTTCTGTTCCATGCAATGGTAGTGATGCTATGTGTGTTTTCTTCATAAAAAAGTAATTACAATTTTCTGCTGGCAAATTCAGCTTTCTGTGTTAAGACTAAAAACTAGACTAAACATATAGAAAATTTACCAAATTATTTTATTTTCAAACAAACTTCTATAATAAAAATATTGCTATTTTTGAACTATATACACTGACATTTAGGAATTTTAACAGTAAGATTTTTTTCTTCCCAAGACATTTTCCTGATTTCTTTAATGTAATATGTGCCTGTTATTTTTAAAACCTTGTTTAAACTGTTTAAATATTATTATATTTAAAAACAAAACCCAAAACATAGAGCAGATCTAATTACGAGTTTCACGTCTAAGAGTCACTGTCTGTATGCTCCAGCTGTCTGATGTAGCATTCATCTTCCATTCTTTTCATTGTGTTTTACTCTCCTCCTTTCAAGTTCCCAGGAAACACCTAGACTCCATGGGACTAGTCTTTGTGCTCTCATTCTGTTCTCCAAGTGGAGTCATTTTCTCTATTTTTCCCTGGTGAGCTCCTATTTTGCCTTTTCTGTAAAGCCTTTCTTGTGCTAAAATATAACTTTTCATATATCAACTCTTAAACCACACAGTGTATCATAATTGTATATTACTTGTTTTTTGAGGCAGGAAACATATATTTCTTTATATGTTGGTAATTCATAACTGTGTTTTTTAAATTAATGAATTGAGATAGAGAAGAGCTGGAATTTTTCAAAATTGTTTTTTGTTATCAGTAGAATTATTATAAAACATTGGCTTTTTATAGATTTTTTTTTTGAGACAGAGTCTTGCTCTTTTCCCAGGCTGGAGTGCAGGCTGGAGCCCAATCTCGGCTCACTGCAGCCTCCGTCTCCTGGATTCAAGTGATTCCCTGGCCTCAGCCTCCTGAGTAGCTGGGACCACAGGTGCATGCCACCACGCCTGACTAATGATTTTGTATTTTAGTGGAGATGGGGTTTCACCATGGCTAGGATAGTCTCAATCTCCTGACCTCACGATCTGCTCGCCTCGACCTCCCAAAGTGCTGGGATTATAGGCGTGAGCCACTGCACCCGGCCAGGGTTTTTTTTTATAGTTGTGGTTCTGCATTACATATGAAGGAAGTAAAGAAAAATGAAAATAAAAAATGGACCTCAAAATAATATGATTACACCAATGTTTGAGAAGGCTAATTTAGTAACTCATGGTCTGCTGCAAGTAGATGATGACAGCGGTTTAAGTGAAATAGGCGAGGATGAAAGGAGGTAAAATTTAAACGTTCTTTATTTCTCTGAGAAGGAACATTTGCAGTGGTTACTTTTTCTGGAAATAGAATAGTGTAGACTGCCAAAGCTAGAGGATACTCAACTATATCAACACTGAAAGACCGATTATTCTGAGGGCTGGTGACTTTGACAAGGAGCAGTTTCAATAAATAATTGCTGTGGAACCCTGACTATCGTGGATAAGCATAGACACCCCTTGAGGGAACATTTACTGGGAAAGACAGTAGAGAAATGGGTGATAACTGAAGAAGAAAGTGGAATTCAGGGACTTTTCTTTTTTTTGTTTTAAAATAGAAGCTTTTAGAGTATGTTTGTATGATGCTGGTAATGATCAGGAAAGAAGAACATGTTTATGAGATTTAGTTTTGTTTGCATGTCTCAGTGTTTGAAAGCTCGACTCATTATCTTTCATAGCTTTTAGCAAACTAATTGTCCTTAAAAATGTTTATTCATGTAGAGTTTTATGGTAAGAGTTTGTTCCTTCAGCATTGCTTCAGAAATGTAACATTAGTCTAACTGAGCATGTAAATGTGAACTAAAATTTAAACTGTTATA
>NW_016107944.1:6070-7471 GCF_001604975.1 Cebus imitator
AAGAAGGGCATTACATAATGGTAAAAGGGTCAATGCCACAAGAAAAGCTAATGATTCTAAATATATATGCACCCAATACAGGAGCACCCAGATACATAAAGCAAGTTCTTAATGGCCTACAAAGAGAGTTAGACTCCCTACACAATAATAGTGGTAGACTTTAACACTCCACTGTCAATATTAGACAGATCAACGAGACAGAAAATTAACAAGGATATCCAGGACTTGAACTCAGATCTGGACCAAGCAAATCTAACAGATATTTATAGAACTCTCTACCCCAAATCCATAGAATATACATTCTTCTCAGCGCCACATCATACCTCTAAAACTGACCACATAATTGGAAGTAAATCACTCTTCAGCAAATGCAAAAGAAGGGAAATCATAACAGTCTTTCAGACCACAGTGCAATCAAATTAGAACTTAGGATTAATAAACTAACTCAGAACTGCACAACTTCATGGAAACCAAACAATTGGCTCTTGAATGTGGACTGGATAAACAATGAAATGAAGGCAGAAATAAAGATGTTGAAAACCAACGAGAATGAAGACACAACATACCAGAATCTCTGGGACACATTTAAAGCAGTATCTAGAGGAAAATTTATAGCAATAAATGCCTACAGGAGAATCAAGGAAAGATCTAAAATCGACACCCTGTCATCAAAATTGAAAGAGCTAGAGGTGCAAGATAAAAAAACTCAAAAGCTAGCAGAAAACAAGAAATAACTAAGATCAGAGCATAACTGAAAGAGATAGAGACACAAAAAAACCCTTTAAAAATTAATAAATCCAGGAGCTAGTTTTTTGATAAGATTGACAAAATAGATGGACCACTAGCCAGATTAATTTAAAAAAGAGAGAAGAATCAAATAGATGCAATAAAAAACAATAAAGGGGATATCACCACCAATTCCACAGAAATACAAACTACCATCAGAGATTACTACAAACAACTCTATGCATATAAACCAGTAAACTTAGAAGAAATGGATAAATTCCTGGACACTTGCACCCTCCCAGGCCTAAACCAGGAAGAAGTAAAAACCTGAATAGACCAATAGCAAGGTCTGAAGTTGAGGTAGCAATTAATAGCCTACCAACAAAAAAAAAGCCCAGGTCCAGATGGGTTCACAGCTGAATTCTACCAGACATACAAAGAGGAGCTAGTACCACTCCTTCTGAAATTATTCCAAACAATCCAAAAAGAAGGAATCCTTCCCAAATCATTTTACGAGACCAACATCATCCTGATACCAAAACCCGGCAGAGACTTAGCATGAAAAGAAAACTTCAGGCCAATAACCATGATGAACATAGAAGCAAAAATCTTCAATAAAATACTGGCAAACTGATTGTAACAGCACATCAAAAAGCTTATGCACCATGTTCAAGT
>NW_016107944.1:8501-10111 GCF_001604975.1 Cebus imitator
CAACATATCTACAACCATCTGATCTTTGACAAACCTAACAAAAACAAGCAATGGGGAAAGGATTCCCTGTTTAATAAATGGTGTTGGGAAAACTGGCTAGCCATGTGTAGAAAGCAGAAACTGGATCCTTTCCTGACACCTTACACTAAAATTAACTCCAGATGGATTAAAGACTTAAACATAAGACCTTACGCCATAAAAACCCTAGAGGAAAATCTAGGCAAAACCATTCAGGACATAAGCATAGGCAAGGACTTCATGTCTAAAATACCAAAAGCATTGACAACAAAAGCCAAAATAGACAAATGGGATCTAATTAAACTCCAGAGCTTTTACACAGCAAAAGAAACAATCATTAGAGTGAAGCAGCCACCAACAGAACGGGAAAAAGTTTTTGCAATCTACCCATCTGACAAAGGGCCAATATCCAGAATCTACAAAGAACTAAAACATAGAAAGCACAGTATAAAAATCTGTACTTAATTATAATCCTAAGACCCTAATGCGTATCTACTATTAAAATTCATTGTTAATTTTGTTTTCATTTTTATTGCTTCTTAAAACTATCTTTCATTTTAGGCAAAATGTAAATCAGAAATACAAATACAATGGCTTATCAATAAAACTATCTAATACCCATCTATCTGTATTGTTTCTACAATAATGAAAGCCACTAAGTCACCTGCATTTCTAAGGGACAATGCTGAGGAGAAAAATATAATGTTTTTTTGCAATATGAACAGCCCAGCCACCTATAGCCAGGAATAACCCAAACAGGCTTACAGGCATGCTGATGGGAAGGCGACTCTTTGTGGTATCTACAAAGCAAAAGAGTTTTTAAAAAACAACTTCCAAATCCTAAAGTTCAACCCCATTACTAAGGGATTTCTATAAAATATAGACTATATATTATAAACAAATATAAACTGTTTCGAAAAGCTTCAAATCTTTATCAAAATATGCCATAAGACAGGAGCTGTAAACTCAAATCTTACCAAGGCAAAGGAAGTGACCTGAGTGAAGCACCTAGGTGGGCGCAGCAGCAAACCAGAGAACATATACCTCATACGAAGGGGAACCTAGTCACAGCACACCCAACAGTGACATGGGCTCAACCTGGTCGTAGCACACCGATCACTGACATGGGCTCAAGGGACAACAGGCTTGATTCTTAAAGAGAAGCCTGAAATCCAGATTTGTGCACGAGTCTCCTAAATTTTACACATTGACACAATTTGTGGAGGCAAATTAAACATATCTGCGGACCACATTTAGACTACAGCCCTTGTGTTTTTATACTTGTTATAGATGTGTTTCAAAATGGTTGTGTGTAAAGTAAGTATTTGCATGTAAATATTTCCTTTAATTTCAGATGTTTTACCAAAACAAATCAGGCCCCAACATGTAATAAAAATTGCTATTAAGACTCATAGTTGCTCACACCTGCAAGTCCAGCACTCTGGGAGGCCAAGGCAAGAGGATCACGTGAGCCCAGGAGTCTGACACCAGCCTGAGCAACATAGTGAGACCGTGTTTCTACAAAAAATTTAAAAATTAGCCAGACACAGTGGCATGTGCCTGTAGTCACAACTTCTCAGGAGGCTGAGGCT
>NW_016107944.1:14606-34692 GCF_001604975.1 Cebus imitator
TCCACGCCAGGGCCTCCGGGCACCAGGACGCGCTCCACCCCGGGGACGTCGCCCCGCCAGGCAGCTCTGTGGAGCTCGTCGAGATCTTCCAGGTGGACGCGGTTCCGAGGCGGGGCGAAGGGGCTTCCGCCGCGCGGGCTGTCGCGCCGCCAGCTGGTGAGGGAGCCCCGAGGACCATTGGTCCTCGGGGCTCCCGCCTCTAAATGTCTTCCTCACCCATTTGGAGACTGCCCTCTTCGGAGATCCCTCAGCACCTCCTCGCTCTTCCCCGCCCCTCCCCGCTTTTCTCCGCCCCAGGAGGCCAACAGTAGCGAGTGACTGCCTTGGCCACAACCTCCCAGCAGGAAAGCCCAAGGCTTCCAATCAGTGAAAGGAGCACCGCCAAGCCAACTAAGAATTGTCAGGCCAAGCGACCACCGCCAAGCCAAGTAAATGTCAGGCCAAGCGACCACCGCCAAACCAGCGCGTGTGACGTCACTGCCCCTGCGCGCACAGGCTTCCGCCTCCCGGAGAAAACTCCTCGGCCTACAGGTGGCGCTGCAGCTCCGGCGCCGGCCAGGGCTGGCGAGTCCTTCGTGGTGGCGGCGTCCAGCCTGCCTGTCCTCAGGGAGTGCCTCCTCACAGCGCTGCCGCGCACCTGCTCCTCTGCTTGCTCAGTTCAGGCGTGCGGACCAGTTCCCGCCCCTCTGCCGCCATCGCTTGGCCGCCCCGGGCTAGCCACCGCAGCGGAGTTGCCCGAGTCATCGCTGCCAGGACACAAGCAGAGTCAGGCGGCTGGGTCAAAGCGAGCTGCCCGCCCCGCGGGAAGGGCCTGCCCGACGCCACGGCCCGCCCAGCTCCTACTCGGCTGGCGCCCAAGCCAGGGGACCAGTTCTGGGCATTCCGCTGCCTGGGGATGGGGCCGAGCAGCCGCTCCCCGCTCTGAGCCGCAGCCGCCGCGCGCATCTGCCCAGGGGCCCTGCCGCTGGCCACCCGGTTGGGTTGGGGAATGCCAGGTGCCGCTGGGGTCGCTCGCCTCTAGTCCGTCCTGTCCCTGCAGCCCGCGAGCACTAGTGTCGGTCGGGCGCGGTGGCTCACACCTGAAATCCCAGCACTTTGGGAGGTCGAGGTGGGCGGATCACTTGAGGTTAGGAGTTCGAGGCCAGCCTGTCCAACAAGGTGAAACCCCGACTCTACTAAAAATAGAAATATTAGTTGGGCGTGGCGCACCTGTAATCCTAGCTACTTGGGAGGCTTAGACAGGAGAATCGCTTCAACCCAGTAGGCGGGAGTCACAGTGAGCCAAGATTGCACCACTGCACTTCAGCCTGGGCGACAGAGCAAGACTTCCTCTCAAAGAAAAGTGACAAAGGAGACTCTAGAAAGTACTTAAATACTAATTCTTGAGGACAGTGTAGATCGTATTATGAAAAACAGATTTTGTCACTGACGCCTCGGGGCATTAGCCTAGGTCCTGCTTTGCTCACCCACAGAGCGCCAATTACAGGGATGAATATTGCCAAAGAAGAAGGCTTTAATCGGGTGCTGCAGCCGTGGAGATGGGAGCTCAATCTCAAATCCATCTCTGACCAACTAAAATTAGGGATTTGTAGTATAGCAAGGAATAAATGTAATTATGTATAAGAAAACATGAACTAGGGAGGAGTAAGGAAGCAATCATTTAAAAAACTATCTTCACCTTGCCTCCTCAGTCTTGGCATAATTCCCCCTGCAAGTAGTTTCCAGGGTCTCAGTTGGCATTTAGTCACACATATGACATTGCACATATTGTGTGCACATCTGCACAGCTCAGCAGCATCCTGGGTAGGCCTTGAAAGGCAATCTTCACATGAGCCTGTGGCCTCAGCAAGAAAGCTGGGAACAGGAAGGGGAAGAGCCAGGAGCCCAGTCCTCTGCGGAAAATTCCAGCACAACCCGAAAGAGCAGCTGCAGTGAAGACTGTGACCCAACAAGGAATACATGGATGAAGATGCTGGTTTGAAAACAGACTCAGTGTAAGCATGGCACTTTGAGAAAATATTAATGATAAATGTCACCAAGGGAAAAAAATCATCAGAAACAAAATATATTTATTAGAAATATTAGTCATTTATCATACACTTTCCTGTGAATAAAGACATCGAATAAGCATGTCATATCCTAACAGTGCGGGTTACAATCTAGTGTGCTCTTTATAGACAGGAGGCCACAGATGTATCAACTGCATTCAACTAATGTAGTTAAAATTAGTATGCTACTTAGGATGCTACAGATTTAGCAAAACTCTAACCTGGGTTAGAGGAGTGAAATGCCCAGTGGCATTGGTAGCAATTGGAAATGCTTCTAAAAGGGCTATGAGGTTATATCCTTCACTGCATGTCACTGGTAGGTCATCTCAAAATGGCACTCGAGCTTTGGAAGGGTGAGAACTATTGCTGGACTTGGCAGGGGTTCTGCATCTAGGGGCCTGAGTCCTCCATCTCCACAAGCTGCCCCTCAGTGGGGAAGAGGAGGTGGAGACTAAGGCAGTCTCTGTGGGCAGCAGGAAAGAGAACATGGGAGAGGTTCCTCACCACTGGATGGCTTACCCCTGGGGATGTGTGTTTTTGTCCAACACCCACCAGCATCTACTTGGGTCGGTCTCTACAAAAGTTGTAAAACAACAACTGAATGAAAAAGGGAAACAAAAGACTAATATTGTTTTTGAAATGAGAAGGGCTAGGACAAGAGAAGTTCCTGAGAATGTTACCCCCACAAGGTGGGGACCATGGGCTACAATCAGACAGGAAAAATTCAATCCATGTTCAATGCAGAGAACAGCAACTTCTCGCCTTGAAAAACTCCCCCACTCTACTGGAGCTTGCATTTTGCAGATGTCTTTTCATTTAAAATTTACACATTAAAAAAAGAATCTGCAGAACAACCAAAGAATTTTAAATGACTATGTACTGGCTGAGGAAAGAGGGAAAGAAACGTGGTTGTTGTGGCCTCTGAAAGTCTCAGGAGAGAAACTGGGAATGGCATACTCTGCTAAAGAAAATGTAAGATGCTCACCTTGTTTTCCCAGTTTATCAACTTTCCACCTTCACCTGGTGCTCTAAGCTCTGTTAAAAACAGACCTAAAAACCCTACCCCTTGGCCTAGCTGTGGTGGGACTGCCTCCCCCAGGTCCTGCACCTTCATGCCAGCCAATGGCTTGGGGGAGCCTACTTGCTGCTGTGCTAGAAGGCCTATTCCTCAAGTCCTGAGGCCATCAGTCACAGCTCCAGGACCCCAGCAGAACCTGCCCTTCCCCTAAACACCATGTGTATTTCTTTTCTGTGTGTGACAGGGTCTCGCTTTTTTTTCCCAGGCCAGAGTACAGTGGCACAACACAGCTTACTGCAGCCTCCAACTCCTGGGCTCAGTGATGCTCCTGCCTCAGCCTCCCAAGCAGCTGAGACTACAGGTATGTATCATTGTATTCAACTAATTTTTAAAAAAAATTTTGGGCCAGGCACGGTACCTGTAATCCTAGCACTTTGGGAGGCTGAGGCAGGCAGATCACTTGAGGTCAGGAGTCCAAGACCAGCCTGGCCAACATAGTGAAACCCTGTTTCTACTAAAAATACAAAAATTTGCCAGGCTTGGTGGCATGCACCTGTAATCCCAGCTACTCAGGAGGCTGAGGCAGAATTGCTTGAACTTGGGAGGCGGAGGTTGCAGTGAGCCGCGATCACGCCACTGCACTACAGCCTGGGCGATGGAGTGAGACGCTTTCTAAAAAAAAAAAAAAAAAAATTTTTTTTTTATAGAGTCAGAGTCTTGTCATGTTGCCCAGGCTGGTCTCAAAATCCTGGGCTCAAGCAGTCCTCCCACCTCAGCCTCCCAAAGTGCTGAGATTACAGGCATGAGCCACTACGCCTGACCACCATGTGTATTTCTGTGGACAGAACATGGCATTCCTCTTTTACATGCACACTCATTGGCAGAGAAAATGGTAGTTGGGGAATCTCCTTAAATTACAAAAATAAATTGCACATGGCCTTTCATGTTTCTTTCCTTTTTTTTAATCTAAAGAGCAGGATACAGACAAAAATGGGAAGTTTGGCCACAGTGATTGGCAACTTGGGATCCCATGGGAGAGGGGCTGGTATGGTCCCAGCGTGGAGGGAGGGAAACCACAACACCATTGCCCAAAGTTGGTTCTAGATGGTTTACATGTAATCACTCATAACAGAGCCAATCACAGGCCAGGTGCGGTGACTCATACCTGAGTGAGCCGAAATAGCACCACTGGCACTCCAACCTGAGCAACAGAGCAAGACTCTGTCTCAAAAAACAAACAAACAAACAAAAAACAGCCAGGCACAGGGGCCCACACCCGTAATCCCAGCATTTTGGGAAGCTGAGGTGGGTGGATCACTTGCAGTCAGGAGTTCAAGACCAGCCTTGCCAACATGGTGGAACCCCCTCTACTAAAAATACAAAAAAAGTAGCCAGGTGTAGTAGTGACACCTGTAAACCCAGATACTTGGGAGGCTGAAGCAGGAGAACTGCTTAAACCTGGGAGGCAGAGGTTGCAGTGAGCTGAGACTGCGCCACTGCACTCCAACCTGGGCAATAAGAATGAAACTCTGTCTCAAAATAAAAAATAAAAATAAGTAACCGGGCCAATCTCAGAAAACACCTACCCCCACTCTGGGTATCCCAAGGCAGCAACTGCCTCCCCACATAAAACCCTGGAGGAATTCCAGCTCAACTGAACTACTTTGGACATTACTTTTCCCCACTTTACTGGTGTGCAAAGTAGAAATGCAGGGTTAATAAAAAATGCTTCAGACAAGTGCCTGAAGCAGCAGAAGTAATAACTTACAGGTTGAATTGGTTCTGACTGTATCTCAAGTTTCATTTAAATACAGAGGCATGGGTGATGTAATGACCATCGCCAAAAAGCTGCTCAGGAGTTCCCGCAGGCTGCCTGCCTTGGGGCTGCCAGGGAAAGGTATCCGCCCCTCAGTGGTTCTCCATGCAGCTGTGCTTCAGTCGCCTAAAGAACCTTCAAAACATGTAGACAGCATCTCTGGTCCCATTCCATACATTCTGATATAACCAACTGGGGCAGCCAAGAGTTTTCAAAAGGGTGCCCTGCAGTTGTGCTGCAGAGCCGCAGCTGGGATGCACTCACAGGGCTGGGGCGGAGTCTCTCGTCTCAAGGTGGCTTGAGAATCAGGGATCCCCTGACCCGTGCAGCCAGCTGCCATCTCTGCAAAGGTCTGGCTTGGAGAGCGGGACTGAGCTCTTGCTTCTCCAGGAATAAGGGGCTGGACCTGCAGCCTCTAGAACTTGGCTCTGAACCAGTGGCTCAGATCAGCAATCAGAGATGTACTTTGAGTGGTAATGGTAGTCACTGTCTTTCACAGTGACTTACTGAAAGGATGATCCTTTGTTGGAGGGGCACTAACAGGCTATTTGGCACTTAAAACAGCAAGGGATGGGCATTACCCATTTCCCTCAACCACCTGTATGAGCCACACCCTTACTCGTTGTGTAGTGCACATAGATCTGCCCAGAACACCGCAGAGACACCAGATGGGCACCCAGGCCAGACCGAGCTCTTCTGAGGGACTGGGGCGGCTCAAGGGCTCTGCTGCCACTTAAGGAGACCAGTAGGGTGTCAGGAGCAACTACATTCTTCTTTGTTAATTATAAACGGGCCCTCACCACCCACTCCCAAAGGCTTCTTTTTCCCATGCCAACATGAGGCCTGGGGAAGCACTGAAGGCCAAGTCAGTCCAGAGCTGAAATACTGTCGGGATTTGCCGTCAGCACAGCATCCCCAGAAGCACATGCCCTCAGCCTGCTCAACCCTGCAAAGCAGACACAGGCCATTCCCACATGTGACCTCCTGTCAAATGCTGTGGGGGACAAGCCTGTGTGGGTGTCAACGAATGGGAGGACAAAGGTGGGGGCAACGAGGACTGCATTTTCCCTAGTGTGAAAGCTGCCAGCCCTCGGGACCACACAGACTGTGGTGGGCAGAGGTGTGGGGCACCTCCAGGGACCCTCGAGCAAAGCAGCCAAGGGCTCTCTTGCATTCTCACAGGGTTTCCTTTTGCTACAATGAACCAAATAAGGAACTGTGAGAACTAAAAATGAATCAAGTTCTAGGTGTTAACATTGTTACCTAGAACTCCTACCTCTTCCCAAAAGGCTGAGCGAGCACAGGCTTCCAGGTTGCCCTGGAATAAATGTTTATTTTTTCTGTTCTGCTGGTTTTTATTTTGGAGCGGGGAAAGGAGGGAAGGTTTATAGGGGCAAAATTTTGCTTTTTGTTTATTGTTTTTTTGCAACAGGGTCTGGCTCTTTCACACAGGCTGGAGTGCAGTGGTATGCTCATAGCTCACTGCAGCCTTGAACTCCTGGGCTCAAATTATCCTACTGCCTTGGCTTCCTAAAGTGCTGGGATTACAGCCACAAGCTACCACACCCAGCCAAAGGCAAAGGTTTCATAAAGGCAAAGCCAGGATATTTTTAACAACAAAAACAACCCAAAGACTGATTTGGAGATGTTGTTTGTCTGAATTTCTGCAGATGATGTGTTCAGTCACCCAGCGTAATCAGCAAAACAATCCTGGGTGTGGGGTCTTGGTCTGGAAGGAGGGAGGCTGCCCTCTTTAGAAGCATCCTGAGGGAGAACAAAGTGTCCCCAATTTACAGTCCAGCTGGGTTTGCATTTGAGGCAGGTATGCCGTGGGACCCACCCTGTTTCTTATTTGGGTGTAGGTCTGCTTGGATTGAGCCTGTCTTTGACGTCTAGGCAGCCGGGTGGTGGGCAGAGCAGGGTCAGTGGACAGTGATCAGGCGCTGCAGTAGGTGGCAGTGGTGGCTGCTCCGGGCCCTCCAGGGTTACGTCTCAAAGTACTTGTAGATTTGGGCCACATACTGCATCACGCTCTGCCAGTCGGGCCGGTCCGTGTACAGCATCTCGCTGAGTTCCTGCAGGGGAAGGAAATGGGGGACAGATCATAAGGCAGGACATCACAGACCCCTTCCCCTCTGGGACTTCAATCCAGGCTAGGGCTTACACTGCCTGGAAACCTTCCACTTACATAGAACGTGAAGGCCAGCACAGGTGGTGCTGAAAGTGATAAATTAAAGGCCCTTTCCTCCCTCTTATTCAGGAGATACTGTCCCTTTCCAAAAATGGAAAACATGATTTCCCACCACTTTCATCTTTTAACTATAGGACAGCATTTAACAAGTTTTAAAAAGCAAGTCACCCATAATTTCACTGTTAAAATGATTTCCAAGTTTCTAAATTACATTTGAATCCACACCTCTAATTCCCCAGGCTCCCAACACAGTGCACGTGCTATTACATGGACTGAGCATTTCACACCTGGGTTCCTGTGCTGCTATGCCACTCTGCAGGCTGCCATTCTAGTGGATGCGCACTATTCAGGGAAACTGCTGTCCACAAGGGACATGGAGTGCAGTGTATGCTCACCTCGTCACCACCACAGACTTTGCGATAAGCATCTTTGTGCAAGACTGTTTCCTTCTGTCAAACTAGTCCCTCAAGATAAATTCCTGACAGTGAGATTATCACGAAAGTCTTGAACCAATTTCAAATGTAATTGTTTTACCAGCATTGTATTACCATTTAACTTTTTTTTTTATTATTTAATATAGTTTGGTAAATTTTTTGCTTATTTTTATTTTTACTTTTGCTAATTTGCTGGTTTTGATAGACTGATTTATTTTTGTTCATTTTGCAAATAAGCTTGTGATGAACATGCATAAAGTCCAGGCCAGAAAGGGAAGGGGAAGAGGGTAGGCATCCTGTCAGGCACTCAGTCAAACTTTTCTGAAATTTGTGCCACTGGACATATTTAGCAATTAACTTTGGGGTTGAATTTGGATTCCTGTGCGATTACCAGAGAATAGTAGGAAAGGACCCTGATGTAAAGCCAGAAGCAGAGATGCCATGGAAAAGTAAGGCTGAACTTAGCACATCTATCCCCTGATTCAACATCTGAACAGACTTCACCTATTCTGCTCCCTGGTGATGCTAAAAAATTATCAGCAT
Source organism: Cebus imitator (assembly GCF_001604975.1). Classification (NCBI taxonomy): domain Eukaryota; kingdom Metazoa; phylum Chordata; class Mammalia; order Primates; family Cebidae; genus Cebus; species Cebus imitator. Next base: position 22,657 of record NW_016107944.1, read on the forward strand.
ATCACTAGTTATGGAAAGGAGTGGAAGAGGAGTTGGTAGAACATTCCATGCAGGACAATTAAAAAAAAACAACAACAAACTTTCACACAAGGATAGAATGTCTCCTTCTACCTATACTGCTGTAGTCATGACTACACGGACTGAGGCCTGGCAAGCTAAAATCCTTACCAAGGGGGGTTGCTAACATGACTTACAGAAAGAAAGTAATGAAGAATTCAGCATGCAATTTGGGAGACAGATGAGCTCTGGGAAAAGGGATGGCTACGAATGCAAGAGAGAGAGCACACTGTACACTTTCCTCTGTATGATGGAAACGGCGTGTCTTTAATCTCAGGGACGAGTCAGAAGTTCAATCAATATTCAGTTGTGAGCAGACAATCTTACATGCTTGAACTTCATAATAATTGAACTATGTAAAAATATTTAGTACATTGTTAACGTCACATTTGAGAATTTGTGAAAGTATATTTTGCACATTTCAGAAGACAGAGTATGCTGCATTAGTAACAATCTTATAGTGCATGACATTTGTTTGAATTAGTAGTTAAGACCCTCCAAAAGATACCAGACCAAGATGATTTCACTTGTGAATTCCATCAAATACTTAAGGAAGAAATAATACCAATTCTACACAATCTCTTCAAAACATGGAAGAGGAAAGAACACTTCCCTACTCATTCTGTGATACCAACATTATCCAGATACCAAAACTAGACACAAATATTACAGGAAATCTACATGCCAGTTTCTCATGAGTACACACTAAACTGAATCCATTAATCTATAAAAGTACAATAAATCATGATCAAGTGAGGTTTATCCCAGGAACACAAGGCTGGTTCAACATTTGTGAACTGATGTAATTCATCACCTTAAATAACTGAATGAGAAAAACCACATGATCAAATCAACAGATGAAGAAAAAGCATTACACAAAATTCCACAACCAAGACAGTTTTTATATGTGGTAACCCTCAACAACTAGGAATAGAAGGGAACCTCTTTTACCTAATAAAGAATATGTACAAAAAACCAACAGCTCATATCATACTTAATGGTGAAAGACTTGAACACTCCCCCCATAAAATCAGGAACTAGGCAAGGATACCCTTTTTCATCTGTCCTGTTTAAAACTCTACTGGACTATAAGTAATCCCAGCACTTTGGGAGGCTGAGGCAAGGGGATCACCTGAGGTCAGGAGATCAAGACCAGCCTGAACGACACGGTAAAACCCCATCGCTACTAAAAAAAAAAATTAGCTGGGCATGGTGGCGGGCACCAGTAATCCCAGTTACTAAGAAAGCTGAGGCAGGAGAATCACTTGAACCCAGGAGGCGGAGGTTGAGTGAGCCAAGATCATGCCATTTTACTCCAGCCTGGGTGACAGAGAAGACTCTGCTCAAAAAAAACCACAAAAAACAAAAAACAAACAAAAGAAAAACTGTACTGGAAGTTCTAGCTAGTGCAAAAAAGCATGAAAAATAAATGGCATGCAGATTGGAAAGGAAGACATAAAACTGTCTTTATTTGCAGATGACATAATTGTTTAGAATATCCCAAAGCATTTACATGCAGGTTTAGCAAAGTCAGATACAAAGTCAGTATACAAAAGTCAACTGCTGTCCTATATATGGTTGAACAACTGGATTCTGTAATAAGAAAAAACAATATTATTTTCAATAGCACCAAAAAAAAAAAAAAAAACCAAAAAAAAACTAAGGTCTAAATCTAACAAAATATGTGCAGAAGGTGAACACAGCTGTCAGGGTGGCTGAGAGTATGAGCTCTGGAGCTGCTTGCCTGACCCTGCCTCTTACCTTTCCTGCTCATAAGCCACATGCCTCAGTTTCCCCCTGTAGAGGGCATCCATCTTAAGGACCTCTGTAAGTGTCCAACAAGTCCATGCATGAAAAACGCCAGGAATGGTAAACAGTAAATACACACAGCAAATACGAAAAAAAAATGCTTTTCACACAATCAATCACAAATTAGCTATTTAAGCACAGCTCATCAAGTTTACAGTTGCAGAGTAGGCCCAGCCACACCTCAGGAATTGCTGTGTGGTGACCTCCTCCATGGAAGCATGCAGCACCCAGTCCTGCAGTGGCTGTCCTGGTGGGCACACTGGCACTCAGTGAGCAACAGCCCTCATGGACTACATGGCCTGGTAATGACACAGCAGCCCTGGGGCACATGTTCTGGATGTTTAATGACAGTGATGTCACATATCCTCCCACACGTAATTCCTTTCCCGAGGAGTTGCTTGCACCTGCAATTGGACGGGCTAAGATGTTCTCCCTACACGGTGGCTGAGGAAGAACAATTTCTAATATCTGGGGAACTCTATAGAGCTTCACTTTTAAAGATGTCATCATCTCACACCAGTCAGAATGGCTACTGATAAAAAAATCAAAAAGTAACAGATGCTGACAAGGCTGTGGAGGAAAGAGAATGCTTATACACTGCTGGTGGAAATGTAAATTAGTTCAGCTACTGTGGAAAGCAATTGGAGACTTCTCAAAGAACTTAAAACAGAACTACCATTTGATCCAGCAGTCCCATTACTGGGTATATATACAAAAGAAAAGAAATCATTCTACCAAAAAGACACATGCACACTTATGTTCATCACAGCGCTAGTCACAATAGCAAGGACATGAAATCAACATAGGTGCCCATCAACAGTAGTATGGATAAAGGGCTGGGTGTGGTGGCTCACACCTGTAATTCCAGCACTTTGGGAGGCTGAGGCAGGAGGATCACCTGTCAGGAGTTCGAGACCAGCCTGGCTAACATGGAGAAACCCTGTTTCTACTAAAAAAAAAAAAAAACACCACAAAAAATTAGCTGGGTGTGGTGGTGCACACCTATAATCCCAGCTACTAAGGAGGCTGAGGCAGGAGAATTGCTTGAAACTGGGAGGTGGAGGTTGCAGTGAGCCAAGATCACACCACTGCACTCCAGCCTGGGTGACACAGCGAGACTCCATCTAAAAAAAAAAAAAAGGGAGCAGGTATTTCCCAAGGCCACTCCTCAATTGTACTAAGGCCATGTTGTATGGGGGCCACTGCATAGGTTTCGAAGTCACCGAGGCGAGTTCAAATCTTGGCTCTGACATATTCTATCTTGGGTATCATGGTCAAATTGAATATATAGCTGGGATTACAGGTCCATCACGCCCAGTTAATTTTTTGTATTTTTAGTAGAGATGGGGTTTTGTAATATTGGCCAGTCTCAAACTCCTGACCTCAGGTGATCCACCCACCTCGGCCTCCCAAAGTGCCAGGATTACAGGCGTGAGACACCATGCCTGGCCATTTTAATTGTATCTCATTTTTATTTAAACTTAAGATTTTCTCAATCCCTAATGAGACTGAACATCTTTAAAACTGCTCATTGACCATTCGTGATCTTCTTCTCTGAACTGCCTATTCTAGCCTTTGATAATTTCCTACTACGTTGTATTTTTATTACTGATTAGCAGAAATTTTTAATGGATTATCTGTCTTGTCTTTGATTTTTCTGTAGTCTCATTACAATATGTCTGGATGGGTATTTTTGTTTTATTCATCCTGCTTGAGATAAATAAAGAATCTGTGGACTCTTTCATTATCCTTTCATCATTCTGGAAAATTTTCAGGCATCGTATCTTCAAATATTGTCTCCATTCCATTCTTTCTATCCTTTTCAAATCAGGAATTCCCTTTGGGCATGGGACATGGCCATCGTCTCATTTTTTCATCCATGTTTCTTAAACTCTGAGACAGACCCTATTAGTTTGATAGCCCAACAGTAATTCCCAAGCTCTCTCTCCCTTGCAGGCTTCCCACTAAAGAAACTGAAAAATGTTATACGCTCACTTCCTCAAATGCCCTTGCAGCTGGAGACCATGTAACAGAGTACTGCCAAGGGGCTGGGGAAACCCAAGGAGCCTTTTACTTTCATTCTTTAAAGGGAAAAGACAGGAGACACTTGCTCTATCTCTTCTCCCTTCTTCCTACCCTGCAGGTGAAAGTGATGTCTGAAGTTTGGCAGCCACCTTCAACCACAAAGGAACAAGTATGGAGACAAAAGAAACAGATTAAAGATGGTGAGAAGACACTCCGGGACTTTGAATATAATACTGAGTCGTGAACCAATCCTAAAACTACTGTTGCTAAAAAAGAAAATTGACATTTTATGGTTTAAGCAACTGCCAGTTGGCTTTTCCCTTTACTGAGGCTGAACACATATGAATTCAACTTTACTATTATATTTTATAGTTTTTAATGTCTCTTTTATATTTTGGGTAATTTCCCTATATTTATTTTCCAATTTAGTAGTTCTCTCTTCCGCTGTATCTATTAAATTTGGCAACACATATTGTGGTCTTAATTCTACATTTTCATTTCTGGAAGTCTTACTTGATTCTTTTTAAAAATCTTTTTTAAATTGAATCATTCTTTCTTTGTGGTTTATATTGCTCCTTTTATCTCTTTAATATGTTTAAATAGTCTTATTGTTGTCTCTTATTTATCATCTCAAGTTCTAGTAGATAATCCTTTTGTTTGCTGTATCTGCTGACTAGCTCAAGTAGATCATTTTCTCAAGCGTTTTGTCATTTTTTAGCAGCCACTATAGCATCAGTCCAGGGGCTTCCTGCATCCAAGAGTATAAACTAAGGGCTTCATGCAGCACAGATATTATAAATTTGGACTCTAAATCTCATCTGGCCCTTTTCCTTTCCTTGCAAGAGACTTTTTCCTTTTACTCTCTCTCTCCTTTTCCTTTCTCTGTGCGCGCGTGCGCGCGTGCGCGCGCACACACACACACACACACACACACACACACACACGGAGACCAGCTTCCTTATCACCTCCCTGGACTGGCTGGTGGAGTTTTAGAGATTTCTGCTTTCACTAAGAAGAGCAGCATGTTGTAAGCCTTGGCTTTATACAGGCAGGGGTCTTGGTGCTTGCCTGGCCCTCTGCTCCCCACCCACCCCTGCTGGCTTTTGCAGGCTCAGCCTATGCCTGGTTCCTGCTTCATTTTACATTTCTGGCATCTGGGTATTTCCCATTCTTCCTTGAGAGGTCAGCTATATGTTGATATTTTTAAAAATAGCATTTTATTCAGATTTCTAGGTGCTCTGAACCAGAGGGCTCTAATAATAATTCAGTCCACTGAATTATTATTGTGTGTTTCCAGAACTGAAATTTGTCCGTATGAAATCGTATGTGATTGAAAATCTCTTAGAATCGAAAATTTCTAAATCATATGTGATTAGATCAACTGCATAATTCTATATTAGGTATTGAGAGCAACAGACTTTCAGCAAACAGATGTCAATGTTCTACAAGAAATTGTTTATTAGCTGCCATAAAGCTATTTCTCATACAATTAAAATAAAGTATCACAAGCATACAAAATAGGATACTTACCAGGCTGGGTTTGATGCCTACACTTTCAGCTGCTTCAAATGCCAACAATAGATTCCTCTTCTAGGTTAAAAAGACAAACAGATTGGAATCATTAATTTAAAATATACAGCTTTTGCCAGGAAAGAACATCAACTGATATTCCCATATAAATTATGCACTATTATAAAACAAAGAATAAGAAGTCAAGTGTACAAAATACGGTCTCGGTTTAAGAAAAAAAAAAATAAAGAGGTTGCAACTGCACCAAAACCAACATTACTGACTGACACCTGTCAGAGATAAATTTTTGTTTACCTCTGTCAAGATTTAGGTAATTTATACTTTGCAAGATTTATGCGGCTGGACGTGGTGGTTCACGCCTGTAATCCCACCACTTTGGGAGGCCGAGGCGTGTGGTCATCTGAGGTCAGGAGTTCGAGACTAGACTGGCCAACATGGTGAAGACCTGTCTCTACTAAAAATACAAAAACAGCCAGGCGTTGTGGTGGGTGCCTGTAATCCCAGCTACTCGAGAGGCTGAGGCAGGAGAATCACTTGAACCCGGGAGGCAGAGGTTGCAGTGAGCCGAGATTGCGCTCTTGCACTCCAGCCTGAGCAACAGAGACTCCACCTCCAAAAAATAAATAAATAAATAAATAAATAAATAAGATTTATGGCATACACATTCTGTTGTATAACAAAGTTGCTTGATCATGATACTGTATCAAAAAATTATGAAAGTAATATATGCATATATTATAGTATATATAGACTGTATTTAAATAGAATGAAAACCTGTTCCTTCAATCCTGGTCCTTCAGAGAACTACCTTTTAATTTCTGCTTAGTTGTGAATTATTTCCATATCTCTGTAAATGCTTACACAACTACTACTTGATTTCTAAAATGAAGGCATTTTCAATGGACTTCCTCCAGGACGAATTCCTCCAGTTCCTACAGGACTCAGGCATCATGCATCTGCCTCCTCCTTGCACTGTAGTCACATAGCTAATTTTAGTGCCCTGTTAATATTAGCTATGTTTGTAACCTTAAATAGCATTCTCGAACTTCTATTTTATTGTCCTATTGATGTGATGTGGACACCACTTCCTTACTCCACGTTGTATGTCAGGAATAAATTCCCCCATCTTCCTTCCACCTGGTCAAGTTGTAAATTGCCACAGCTGAAAACATTTGCTTCCTTCTCTGGAAGCACATTTAAGTCCTCTGTGGTCTCTGACCAGAATGATTCTGGAAGGTGAAAACCACAAGCAGCATCTCAGAAGGCAGCTCTGGGCATGTGCCCTCTACAGTTCCATCATTGTGACCTGTGCCACTCAAGGCTTCATTCAAAGGACTTCCTCTGTTACTCTACCGATTGTCCAAAATCACTCTACCATTTTAGTGTGCTCTGGATTTGGACCCTGCCTTTCTTCAAAAGTTTGGTTCTTTCCTACAATTTCTGCTTGTTTGGGGTTTTCCTTACTGGGAGGAGGACTTCATGCCTCCTTCTCAACTCACTCACTGTAACTTCCACCTGCTGGGTTCAAGCAGTTCTCTTGCCTCAGCCTCCCTTCTCATCTGGCCTCTTGCCCATTCTGACTGTTGCTTATAAGTCCTAACATTCTCCTCGTGGCCTCACCATTCAATTCTGACACAGAGAGACTGCCTCATAGACACATTGAACTGTGGCTTCCTCACGCAGCTTCTCATCTTCTCCTTTATCACAGCCTCAAGCTCTTAATCATCCCATCATTCTATGAAACCCTTCACCCCTAAGCCCTCCAGAACCTCACTGATTTTTGGATTTTACTCCCATTTTATTGCCTAGGTTTCCTTCTTAAGAAGGAATATGGAGAGATACATTTTCTGGATGCAATCGAGTATGAAAAATTCCCTCTTTTTTTGAGACAGTCTTGTTCTGTCACCCAGGCTGGAGTGCAGTGGCTCGATCTCAGCTCACTGCAACCTCTGCCTCTCAGGTTTAAGTGATTCTTGTTCCTCAGTCACCTCAGTAACAGATTACAGACACGCACCACCACACCCAGCTAATATATATACATATATTTTTTGTATTTTTAGTAGAGAAGGGGTTTCGCTATGTTGACCAGGCTGGTGTTGAACTCCTGGGCTCAAGTGATCTGCCTGCATCAGCCTCCTAAAGTCCTGGGACAGGTGTGAGCTACGGTGCCTGGCCATCATGTTCCTCAGTAGGATTTCTTCGTCTTCTTTTTTTTCGAGATGCAGTCTCACTCTGTTGTCCCAGGAAGGAATGCAGTGGCACGACCTCGATTCACTGTAACCTCCACCTCCTGGGTTTAAGCAGTTCTCTTGCCTCAGCCTCCCTAGTAGCTGGGACTACAGACACCCACCACCATGCCTGGCTAATTTTTGTATTTTTAGTAGAGGTGGGGTTTCACCATATTGGCCAACCTGGTCTCGAACTCCTGACCTCAGGTGATTCACCTGTGTGTGCCTTCCAAACTGCTGGGATTACAGACATGAGCCTCCGCACCTGGCCAAATTTCTTAATTTTGTTTAGATATTATATGTAATTATATATTTTAGATTTCATACTTCATTTTATACCCTTTTCCATTTCCCCATTTATTCTGTGTTCAATATCTGTTGTGAAAACACAAGTGGAGCCAGATGTGGTGACACGCGTCTGTAATCCCAGCTACTCCAGAGCCTGAGGTGGGAGGATCCCTTGCTGAAAACTGTCTCAAAATACCCTGAAATAGTATACAGGGTGACATGGAGTACAGAGAGGAGGTGTGTTTTTTTATTCACGACAGTGACTTTTATTCATTTTTGCAGCAGCAGAACATCTGTGACCAACTGTTATTATCCTAACCTCTTTCATTTGATCACTGTGCAGAGGCCAGCTGGGAGGCAGAAGCCACAGACAAGCAGCAGCTCTGAAGGGACTCACATCCCCCACGGGCTGTTAGCTTCAGTTGCAGCTCGGCCCACAGGAGCTGGGCAGGGTGACGTGGTCACTGCTTCAGTCTGCTGTGGTCGGGGGAGGATGGTGCAGGCTTGGGACCTTCCAGTTCCAGGACAGCCTTAGTGCCCAACCAGTGGGAAAACTCTGTCACCAGCAGGGCTCAAGGGCTTGTGCTAGTCGGGCCTTGCACTCAAAACCGATGGGAGAAAGGATGCCAATCCTAGAGCTCCGCCTCTCAGGGTCACGCTGCATTTTAGACACTGGGACAAGCACACTCCATTCTAACACCTGAGTCCGTCTGGACTAAGAGAGTTGCATAGGCTGGCAGGTGAATGCCCTTATTATTGAAAACAATAAAACAAAACAAAAATGGCCAGGCACAGTGGTTCACACCTGTAATCCCAGAACTATTGGGAAGCCAAAGTGGGTGGATCACCTGAGGTCAGGAGTTCGAGACCAGCCTAACCAATATGATGAAACCCCATCTCTACTAAATATACAAAAATTAGACAGGCATGGTGGTGCGTGCTTGCAGTCCCAGCTACTCGGGAGGTTGAGGCAGGAGAATCACTTGAACCTGGGAGGCAGAGGCTGCAGTGAGCTGAGATGGCACCACTGCATTCCAGCCTGGGTGACAGAATAAGACTGTCTCAAAACAACAACAACAAAATGACAAAACCTTCCATGGACTGGAAATCACACTCTGTGATCATATAACTCTTTACCATCATAGAAGATATGCTTGTTAGTTTTTATCAGAAATTCCCTACTTAACACCAGTGTCAAACAGACGTAGTTTAATTGCTTCCATCCAGGTGGGGACAGCTCATAATTTCTATACTTCCTGGGCTATCAACAACTCTTATCATATACTTTTTAGATTTTGTTTTTAATAGTTTTACAAACATTAAAGAAAGACTTCTCTTGGTGTCCTTTGTGATGGATGTGTAAATTAAAAAAAAAAAAAAAAGCCCTGGCACTAAGCACACAGGAGAACATGGCTGCAGGCTGGGGTGGACAGATGTCCCTCTCATCCTGATGGCACAGGGTGTGCGCTACATTCACATCCACATGCTCCCTACGAAACCCAGCTTCTAACATGATTCTTTTAGGAAAATTTCCCTGCTCTTTCCCTCCTCTGCTCTAGTAAGATTTCTCCCATGTGCTCAGTTTTATACTGTATGGGTTTGCCTATTTTGACATGTTATTTTGAAATAAATAGTTAGTTTGAAATGTTAGTTTGAAACATGTTAGTTTGAAATAAACAGTTACCTGCACCGGTAACTGTGATACATATGACCTCTCTCACCAAAAAGAATGCCATCATCCCCTAGGGGAAGCCATACACCAAGAAGTGGTGAAATGTCACTGCAGCTACTCTGGCTCCTCTGGAGTGTGGCCAGGATGGGGCATTTAGGAAGCAGTTGGCTGGGTTCCTTCAGGGAGAAGCAAACAGGCTGTAATCAGCAAACAGCATCCTAGGCTCTGGGACACAACCCAACTCAAGATTACCGTGAAGTCAAATAGACCCTAAAATGAAAAATGCCAGATATCCAGGGCTGACTGAGACTCTCATCACAGACCTGCAGTCTTCCACACACTCCCTGGTGGTTGGGTGATTGGTCTGGGGAAGAAATTCAACCCTGCAGGTAGGGAACAGGGGCCTATGCCATGGCCTCAGCCTGACCCACTGCGTGCTGCCATAGCTGCGGGAGGCCTGGGCAGGTGGTGGAGCCTCTGAGCTCAGAATTGCAGAGACTAGCGCCAGACACAGGGGCTCCAGACCAGCAAACATCTTTAGGTCCATAATTTTCCAACACAACTGTGCTGATTTGAGGACAAAAAAGCCAATCTATCTGGATGACTGCAGGGAGCGACGCACAGGCACTGTCAGGAGGACGTGGGCGTGTGCCCGTGTGGGCTCCACCCAGCACAGTGTTAGGAAGGCCTTCTGACTATTTTCAGTGCTTTTATGCCCACTATTTCCTCAGTTATCTCCACAACGTCATATCAGAAAGGCAGAGACTAAGACATCAATGAATGCATAGATCACACACTAAGACATCAATGAATGCAGCCTGCGGCCCCAACTCAGGCCGCCTCTCTCGCTGCTTCTTTCCAGTCCCCTTTGCTGTGTCTTCCTCTTCCACCTCCACGACAAACACTGGGGTTCCCAGATGTGTTCCTTGGTCCTCCCTCTCTATGCTTCCCTAAAACCAAGGGGCTGGATGCTCTCCTCCACTCTGATGGCTTTAAATTCTATCTGTGCCCATGGTATCCAACATGGCAGCCACACATGATGTGGCTATTTAAATTAAAATTTAATTTAATGCTCACCCCAGACCAAAAGAGAACACCTGGAGGTGGGGGGCTGAATGCAGACCATTTTCCACGAGCTCCTAGAGTAATGCAAATATGTATTGCTTTAACTTAGCACTTCTCAAACTTGAAAGATAGTAGGGTTCTCTGAGGATCTTGTTAAAACACAGGGCCTGATTCAGTGGGTCTGGGATGGAGACCACATTTCTGCATTCTAACAAAACTCACCAATTACTTTGCCAAATGACCATTTTGTCTTTGTAACCAGATTTCCTGTTTGATTTGGTAAGCACAATATTTAGTAGATTATTAAAGGAAAATTCATGCTTAAAAAAAAATTTAATTTAATGTAACTCAATTGAGCTAGTCAGCACATACAGTCTTCAGTCACACTTGCTACATTTCAAGGGCTCAAGAGCAGGTGTGGTTGGTGGTTGCCCCGTGGGCAGTGCAGATACATAACACTCCCATCATCTCAGGAACCTGCATTAGATGGCATGGATCTGTTCATGGACACCCCCAGATCTGTGTTTCCAGCTCTGTTCTCCCATCCCAGCTTCGTATTTGCTATGCAGTCACCTGCCTGCCATTGCCACCTGCATATTTCACAGCACCTCTGACTTCACGTGATTTAAACACAACCTTTCCCCTAGAATGTTTAATAATCCTGTCCAGACTGCTTCACAAACAAAGCATCACAGAAAAGTAATTTAAAGATTTTAATACATTCTGTGATGGTTAATTGTATGTGTCAACTTGGATAGGCATGGTACCCAGATATTTGGCCAAATATTATTCTAGATGGTTCTGTGAATTTTTCCTTTTTTAAGACAGGGTCTCTGTCACCCAGCCTGGAGAGCAGTGGTGTAATCACAGCTTGCTACAGCCTCAAACTTCAGTGTCAAGTGATTCTCCCACCTCAGTCTCCCAACTAGTTGGGACCTCAGATGTGTGCAACCAAGCCAGCTAATAAAAAATTTTTTTTTTTATAGAAATGGGGGTCTCCCTGTGTTTCCCAGGCTGATCTTAAACTCCTGAGCTCAAGCGATCCTCCTCTCTCAGCCTCCCAAAGTGCTGGGATTGCAAATATGAGCCCCTATGCATGGCTCAAGTTTAATATTTAAAGTAGTAGACTCTGAGCAAAGCAAAAAGACCCCACTTAGTGTGGGTGGGCTCATCTAATCAGTTGAAGGCCTTAATAGAAAAGAAGGGGGAATTCTGCCAGCAAATGGCCTTCACATTGGGACTGCAGCATCAGCTCTTCCCTGAGTCTCCAGCCTGCTGGCTTCTTACCCTACAGATTTTGGACTTGCTAACTTCTATAATCTACACACACACACACACACACACACACACACACACACACAC
>NW_016107944.1:35422-43866 GCF_001604975.1 Cebus imitator
TCAGCCTCCCAAGTAGCTGGGATTACAGGTATGTACCACCACGCCCAGCTTATTTTTGTATTTTTAATAGAGACAGGGTTTCACCATGTTGGCCAGGCTGGTCTCGAACTCCTGACCTCAGGTGATCCACTTACTTCAGCCTTCCAAAGTGCTGAAATTATAGGCGTGAGCCACTGTACCCGGCCCCGATGCCAGTTTTGACATCACTGCTGTAGTCTCCATGGTCTGAATGCGATCCCCGTCACTCACTCTCACAATGCTGAGTTTCTCTCTAGACTCTTTGATGACTCATCCTTGCTGATTTACAATTTTACTTATTATAAGTCTACCCGCTTGCTTGTTGTCTGCCTAGCTCATGAGGGCACAGAATGTCTCTATTGTTGACTGTTGTCTTACTGTGGTGCCCGATGCTTGACAAGAAATTCTTGAGTGACCAAGAGCAGGATCCAGCACGGCATTTTCCAAAGTATGCTCTATGGGACATTTTGTAGGAGGTTCTAGGCCAGGGGTTGGCAAACTGCTGCCCATGGGCCAAATCTGGCTCATAGCCTGTTTTTGTAAATAAACTTTTGTTGGGACACAGCCATGCCCATTCATTTACAAAGCGATCAATGGCCTCTTTAGCCGGTTGGTAGAGCTGAATAGTTGTGACTGAGACCAACTGACCCACTGAGCCTGTCACGTGACCCTTAACAGGGAAAATTTGCTGACCCTTGTTATGGTGATTGTAGTAAAATAAACAAATATAATTAAAGAAGTTATGTGGATCTATGTTGGGTAAACAGTCACATCGATTTCTTAATGTAGGACTTCTTGAAGTCTAATGCATTAACAGGCACCATGCTCTCTAAAAATATGAAGCAATACACAGAGCCCCAGACTTATTTGACCAGGATATTCTTTTTGTTGGTACTTGCTGGTTCTTTGGAATAGGCTTTGAAAAATGCTGGCCAAGGTCTTGAAACCATGAAGGTAAGATACCTGAGAAGGGAAGCTGAGGAGTATTTGCTGAGGATGGGGTTCCACAGTGCAGTCACACATTCAGGAGTTATCTGTACCTGGTATCAATATCCCAACTTCTACTTCAGACCTGTAACCACCCCCCACACTGGGGTTTATCAATTAGGAATCCCCCTGCATTTCCTAGAAGGTAACCGAGGGGACAGGGCCATGACTTACTTTCTCCTGACTGTTCAGCTCCTGGTAGGGGATGTGGGCAGGCAGGTAGGTGTGGAGCAGAGCACAGAAGGCCAGGCCATCACTCCAGCTGCTGCTGAAATTGGTGATGTCAATGTTCTGCAGTAGAGAAAAGCAGTATTAATCAAATACTATTGCAAGCTGTGCAGTATCACAGATGAGGAGATAATGAAAAGATGGGAATCTGCCTTTGGATTTTTCAGTAAGGCAACATAAGAATAAACTTCCAAATTTGCTCAGAGTACATTTCATTTTGGTACCAGGAATGGCCTGGTGTTGCCCAAATCTATTCATAGAATAGCACTGAGAAAAAGCTTTCAGTGCTCAAAACATCCCTCAGGAGAGTCATTAAAGGCTCAAAGATATCTTATTCTCAAATTAACCCACCTGATTAGCTTTGTACATGCCAGCACTTCCCAGACTTACTTGGTCAAGAAAGAATCATCCATCATCATTATCACCACCTTCATAACCATTACCATCATCCCCACCACCATCATCACTGCCACCATCACCATCTGTCTAACCCCAATTCACAATGAGCAGACCAAGATGAGAAGGTCTGAAAGACCGACAAGGCTGTCTCTGGATTGTTCTTCCTCCCACAGTCTTCTCCCCACAATTTAGGAGGCTTCTCAGGGGGAAAAGAAAACCTTTCCTGCTCAGCATCCCTCGGTCAGCACACCAAACAAGCAGGGAGCATGAGGCTGCACGGGGAGAAAGGAGCTTCTCCTTCAGGATGGGTACAGCACCAAGCAGCCGCTTGGTACACAGTGATAAGGAAACTAAAATCCAACTCTAGCCGGGTGTGGTGGCTCACGCTTGTATTCCCAACACTTTGGAAGACTGAGGCAAGTGGATCACCTGAGGTCAGGAGTTCGAGACTAGCTTAGCCAACATGATGAAACCCCGTCTCTACTAAAAATACAAAAATTAGAAAGGTGTGGTGGTAGGCACCTGTAATCCCAGCTACTTAGGAGACTGAGGCAGAAGAATGGCTTGCACCCAGGAGGTGGAGGTTGCAGTAGGCCAAGATTGTACCACTGCACTCCAGCCCGGGTGACAGAGCAAGACTCTTTGAAAAAAACATAGATTAAAAAAAATCCAACTCTTAAGTTCCTGCCCATGGAGATGGTGGCTCTGAAGACTCCCGTGAAGGTCCCCTAGGCCCCTAGGCTCCGCTGCATCCCCACCTCTTAGATCCTCAGTCCTGTCACCCACCTGCTCACCCCAACAAGGTTTTCTTCCTTGGATCCACAAAGTCTGTCCCAAATGAAGCGTCAGGATCCTAAGCCTGCTAAAGCTGGGAGCTCAGGTTGTTTAAGCAGGGACCTTGCAAGGAATTGCAGAAGCGGGACACAGCTCAGACTTGGCTGAGTTTTAGGTCTGTGTTAGGGTTGGGGACAAGAAGAATTGGGAAAGCTTAGGGTTCCTTCCTGCAGTCTCCCCACAGCCACTGAGGAGCTCTTCCTCCTCATGCCCTGTCCTGGGAAATGTGAAGCCAGCAACGTTGGAAAGCTGTGGTGGGTGCCGGCTCCCTCCCACAGGGAGGACACTGACCACTATTTCCTCCCTCTGCCCAGATGGCCCAATGCAACCCTACAACAAGTTAACTGACTGCTCTGGGAAGGCCATTTAGGGTGTTTCTATCAGAATCAATTTGTGGCTGAAAATGAGAGGAAGGGTGAAGATGAACAAGGCATTACATTAAGCTGGAATAAGAGAAAGAGGTTTTATGGAACTCTCCTCAAAGTGTGTGTAAAATGGTTCCGGAGAATATACTTAGGTGAAGATGTGTACTAAAATATGGTACCATGTTTCCTGTGAAGTTTCCTTAGGGTTCTGGAAGCAAATCATCTTAGGCAAAAAAAAAAAAAAAAAAAAAGAGAAAAAAAGAAAAAAGACTATAATCTCACTTATCTTTTTATCTAGATTTTTTGAGGGTTATTTCAAGCTAGCCTGACCCCTAGCAATAAGGTTTGTCAAATATCTAATTTTATTGGTAAACTGAGGACAGAAGTGAAGGTTTTCACATGTCACATGTAGGGTTTACCTGAATGACATGGAAACAAGGAATCTGTCCCTGTCTTCCTAGCAAACTTCTCAGTTCCAGTCAGTGTCCAGGATGACCCTGGTGGGCCCCGGAATGTCCCCCATAAGCACCGGCCTTCAGGAAAACAGTGTTCTTGAGTCTGCTTTGCAGTACATTTGCCTAGGGAGGAGGATCTGGCTGAAAGCAACACACAGCCATAAAAATATCTCTTCATCTTGGCTTTCATGACTCAAGCACAACCAACTTGCAGCAGCTTCTAAGTATCAGTGTTACATAAAAGCCTGAGGATGCCCTTGTTGGAAGGGCCCCATCTTGTAAGTGCTGGGGCCATCAGGAAGCTGATCGTGTGGATTTTTGGCTTCAAAGTCTCTTTGAGTTCAAAAGCTACCTGATGAGACCTGGACACTCCTGAAGAAATGGGGAGTGCTATGATTTTATGCTTTTTGAAGAGGTTTGTAGGTTTGGGAGGCTGAAGTGGGTGGATCACCTGAGGTCAGGAGTTTGAGACCAGCCTGGCCAACATAGCGAAATCCCATGTCTACTAAGAATACAAAATTAGCTTGGTGTGGTGGTGGGTGCCTGGCTTGGCCCTCCTTGTTTTCACCTTCCCAGGGTTTGACGTCCATAACATCTGGTTTGAATGCTTTCAGTAAACTTGATGGGGCACGACCCTCACCACTGTTTTTTTCCCAATGCTTTTTTTTTCTTTTGAAACAAAATCTCTCTCTGTCGCACAAGCTGGAGTGCAGTGGCTCGATCTCAGCTGACTGCAACCTCCACCTCCCAAAACATGAGAACATTTTATATACACTTATATCTTCTATCATTTCTGATACAAAATATCATTTTTCTTCATCTGCAAAATCTTCAGAAGCATTTCAGGAGGTCAGATGGATCTGAAAGCTCGACAATGCCACTATCTCCTACAACCAAGAAGGTTCCCACATGCTGGTTAATTGAACACTGTCAAGAATAGTTTTTTGGGCCAAGAGTGGTGGCCCAGCACTT
This sequence comes from Cebus imitator, assembly GCF_001604975.1. Taxonomy (NCBI): domain Eukaryota; kingdom Metazoa; phylum Chordata; class Mammalia; order Primates; family Cebidae; genus Cebus; species Cebus imitator. Next base: position 39,681 of record NW_016107944.1, read on the forward strand.
TGGGAGGCCAAGGCGGGCAGATCACATCAGGTTAGGAGTTCGAGACCAGTCCGGCCAATATGGTGAAACCTCATCTCTACCAAAAAAAATTCATTAATTAGCCAGGCATGGTGGTGTGTGACTGTAATCCCAGCTACTCGGGAGGCTGAGGTGGGAGAATTGCTTGAACTCGGAGGCAGAGGCTGCAGTGAGCAGAGATCATGCCACTGCACTCCAGCAAGTGTAACAGAGTAAGACCCTGTCTCAAAAAAATAAACATAAAAAAAACTAAAAATCAGGCGGGTGTGGTGGTATGTGTCTGTAGTTGTAGCTACTTGGGAAGTTGAGGTGGGAGAATCACTGGAGCCCAGGAATTCAAGGTGGTAGTAAGCCATGATCACACCCACCTGGGTGACAGAGTGAGACACTCTCAAAAAAAGAGAAAAGTTATTCTTTTGTTTTCCTTGCACAGGGGCCCTGTCAGGCTTCTCTGTATCATTTCCATTTTGGTATGTATGCTGCCAAAGTGAGCACTAATTCTTGGTCTGTAACTATGAACAGGTCACAGGTTGAGACTGAAGTCTGGCAAGATCAAAGCTGTGATTGAAAAACCAAACAAAATGACTGAAACCCACAGAAGAGCACTGAGAGCCCAATGCCTCAGGACAGACTGCACTGGTGTCTGGTCTGGGGGCTCAGGCATATTTGAATGCAGACCCTGGCATTGCAGCAGTGAGACCACACAGAAACAACACAGGAAAAAGGAGTGTGTGCTACCTTAAAAAAGAATCATTATAAAAAGCCCAAATCTAGTCACGTAGACAAGCCCAAGCCCATGGTCAGGAAACACTCTTCTTCCCTACAAACAAGGTTTCCCTGCCTCAACTCAGCTAACATTGGCAGAGGTGGAGGCTACACAGCTATGGTTTGCAACATGACACTTGCTCCAAGAATGTTACACTCCCAAATAAAGATGTTCCCTTTCATCTTGGAGTGGAACAACCCCAACCAAGTCCCCTTGGCACCATCTGAACTCATCTCTAATTCTAGCTGAACATCAGGAGTGCCAGCAACTCCTAGTCCAGTGCAGCTTGGGGACAATTCAAAGCAGCGTGCACTGTCATACACAATGGTTGAACTAATTTACATTCCCACCAACAGTGTAAAAGTGTTCCTTTTTTGGTCACACATGGTGGCTCATGCATGTAAACCCAGTACTTTTTGGGAGGTCTAGGCAGGCAGATCACTTGAGGCCAGGAGTTTGAGACCAGCCTGGCCAACATAGCAAAACCTCATCTCTACTAAAAATACAACAAATTAGCTGGGCTTGGTGGTGTGTACTTTTAGTCCCAGCTACTCAGGGGGCTGAGGCAGAAGAATCACTTGAACCTGGGAGGTGGAGGTGGCAGTGAGCCGAGATCATACCCCTGCTCCAGCCTGGGCATCAGAGTAAGACTCCATCTGATATAGTTTGGCTGTGTCCTCACCCAAATCTCAATTTGAATTGTATCTCCCAGAATTCCCAAGTGTTGTGGAAAGGACCCAGTGTGAGGTAATTGAATCATGAGGGCCAGTCTTTTTCATGCTATTCTCATGATAGTGAATAAGTCTCATAAGATCTCTTGGGTTTATCAGGGGTTCCCACTTTGCTTCTTTCCTGTTTTTTCTTGCTGCCACCACCATGTAAGAAGTGCCTTTGGCCTCCTGCCATGATTCTGAGGCCTCCCCAGCCATGTGGAACTGTAAGTCCAATGAAACCTCTTTTTCTCTCAGTCTCAGCTATGTCTTTATCAGCAGCATGAAAATGGACTAATACACCATCTCAAAAAAAAAATGTTCATTTTTCTCTGCAACCTCACCAGTATCTGTTGTTTCTAGACTTTTTAATAATTGCCATTCCGGCTGGTGTGAGATGGTATCTTGTTGTGGATTTGCTTTGCATTTCTCTAATGATCAGTGATGTTGAACTTTTTTTCATATGTTCGTTGGCTACATAAATGTCTTCTTTTTTGAAGTGTCTGTTCATGTCCTTTGCCCACTTTTTTTTTTTTCATACTTTAGGTTCTAGGGTACACGTGCAGATCATGCAGGATTGTTGCATAAGTACATACATGGCAAGGTGGTTTGCTGCCTCCACACTTTTTAATGGGGATGTTTGTTTTTTTCTTGTAAATTTGTTTATGTTCCTTATAGTCCTCAAAGATCCAGAAGCAGCAATCATTTGACCCAACAATCCTATTACTGGATATATACCCAAAGGAATATGAATCCTCTTATTATAAAGATACGTGCAAGCATATGTTCACTACAGCACCATTCACAATAGCAAAGCCATGGAACCAACCCAAATGCCCATCAATGATAGACTGAATAAAGAAAATGCAGTACATATAAACCATGTAATACTATGCAGCCATAAAAAAAACAAGATCATATCCTTTGCAAGGACATGGATAGAGCTGGAAGCAGTTATCCTCAGCAAACTAGTGCAGAAACAGAAAACCAAACACTGTATGTTCTCACTTATAAGTGGGAGGTGAATGATGAGAACACATGGAGACATAGAGGGAAACAAGACACACTGAGGCCTGTTGGGGGGCCAGGGGCAGCATTGCTAATGCATGCTGAGCTTAATACCTAGGTGATGGGCTGATCTGTGCAGCAAACCACCATGGCACACATTTATCTATGTAACAAACCTGCACATTCTGCACATGTACCCTGGAACTTAAAATAAAAGGTGATTTTAAAAAAGAACTGTAATAATTAAGGTTTCTTAGAAATAAACAAAAAAAAGCTGTGTGCACTCAGGACATCTCGGACGTGAGGCCAAGTAGTAACCTGCAGAGCATCTCAGAGGCTGCTCTGCTGCTGTTCTTACAACAAAAGTGGCTTCCTTTCCAGTCACTAGGGTGTGCTTTTGTAAGCTCTAAGGTGTATTTTCAGGAGCGAGGGATCTGCTGACGTGATATGGCACAACTGATGTCATTCACACTTTCCACGTGGATGGAAGATGAATTGCAGAAAAGAGACAAATTGAGTTACGCTTTATCAGAGCTCTCATCAGTTCATTCTGGAAGAGCCACACCACTTAAATTACTGTTCCCCTGTGGACCACATACAGAGGCTATGAGCTATGTGGTGTACTGCACCCTGGTCAGCAGAGCCCAGGTGAGGCTAGGGGAGGCTGAGGATGGCAGTCAATGGCCTCATAGAGCGGAAGGGGCCAGTCCTCCAGGAGCCAGGACTTCCTATGGGCTAGCACAGTTTCCAGGAGCTCCTGCAGCTTGAGGCCTGGGGGCTGGTTCGGGGGGTGGGGGGAAGGGGCAGGCAGCAGTGATGGGATCATGCCGTCATTCACCAGGCTCTGGAGGACTGATTTCCTGGACTAGAAAAGAATCCAGCCCTAGGCAGCCAGGAGCTAGGCAGGTTCTGTGGGTGCCAGGTAGGTGGGTTAAGATCTAGTCCCACTGCAGTGACCAGAGAGGTCAAGGAAGCCATGGCAGCAATGTACTAACGTGGGCAGGGCCAATGTGCTGGGCACCAGGCAGAAAAACTGCAGTTTGTTGGGCAAGGGTGGCTGGGCCAGTCCTGGGCACCCTAGGAAGCAAGCTGAGGACTCACTCCAGCACCTACCCCTGGATGGGGGTGAAAAGCCTCATTTTTGGCCACAGGATGATTAGAGCTGGCTCAGTCCTTAGAGTAGAGGGAGGTGAAATCTGGGTAAGTTGCTGGGCAACAGTCCTCAACGCTCACAGAAGCAGCCAAAACTAAGAAACACAGGCCACCCTAGGGATGTTAATACACTAAGGTCCTTTCCCAAGGACCACTCATTTGAGACTCAGGGGTTCATCAAAAGAACAATGAGAAGAAAATGAAAAGCAGCCAAGCAAGCAGGCATTCTACAGGCTATATCTTCAGGTATTTTCCTTGATATTCATTCCATCATTGTTATCCTTGAGTGGAAGCTGGTAACCAAGGGAACATGAAGAGGATTCTGGGGGACTGAAACTGTGCCTTCTAGACTTGGTCACTTCGTGGACATCCCCATGCACACGTGTATGTTATACCTCGATTAAAAAGGAGGTCATGGCCAGGCACAGTGGCACACGCTTATAATCCCCACACTTTGGGAGGCTGAGGCTGGCGGATCATGAGGTCAGGAGTTCAAGACCAGCCTGGCCAATATGGTGAAACCCTGACTCTA
>NW_016107944.1:47406-48632 GCF_001604975.1 Cebus imitator
ATCCTTTCTTCTGCTTGGTCAATTCGACTGTTGAAACTTGTGTGTGCTTCATGAAGTTCTCGTGTTGTGTTTTTTGTGTTTTTCAGCTCCATCAATTCACTTATATTCCTCTCTAAGTTGTTTATTCTTGTTAGCATTTTGTCAAATCTTTTTTCAAGGTTCTTAGTTTCTTTGCATTGGGTTAAAACTTGCTCTTTTAGCTCACAGAAGTTTCTTATTACCCCCGTTCTGAAGCCTGATTCTGTCAATTCATCACACTCACTCTCCAACCAGCCTTGTTCTCTTGCTGGTGAGCAGTAGTGCTCCCTTGTAGGAGGAGAGGCGTTCTGGTTTCGGGTTTTTTCATCCTTTTTGCGCTGGTTTCTTCCCATCTTTGTGGATTTAACCACTTTTCGTCTTTGTAGTTGTTGGCTTTTAGATTAGATCACTGAGTAGACGTCCAGTTTGTCAATGATTAAGTTATTTCTTTCTGTTTCTTAGTTTTCCTTCTAACAGTCTGGCCCCTCTGCTGTAGGACTGCTTAGGTCCACTCCAGGCCCTGCTTACCTGGTGATCACCTGCAGTGGCTGCAGAACAGTAAGGGTTGCTGCCAGTTTCTTCTTCTGCTACCTTTGTCCCAGAAGGATACCCGACAGATGTCAGTCTGAGCTCTCCTTTATAAGGTGATTCTTTGGATATATAGGGTTCAGGGAGCTGCTTGAGGAGACAGTCTGTCCTTTATAGGAGCTCAAGTGCTGAGCTGTGAGCTCCATTGTTCATTCAGAGCTGCTGAGCAGGTACATTTAAGTCTGCTGCAGCAGAACTCATAACACCCCCCCACCCCCACCATTTTTTCTCCCCAGGTGCTCTGTCCCAGGGAGTTAGGGCTTTATTTATGAGTTTCTTTTGTGCTGTTGCTTTTTTTCAGGTCTGCCCTGCCCAGCGAGGAGGCAGCCTAGTCACTGTCTGCCTGCAGAGGCTTTGCTGAGCTGCTGTGGGCTCTGCCCAGCTGCCATGTGAACTTCCCTGACATCCTGTTTATACGGGTGTAGTTAAAACTGCCTCGGCAATGACTGCCCACCTCTATAATGATGGACTCTCTCTGTAATGGCGGGCTGCCTCGGCAATGGCAAACTACCTCCATAGTGGTGGACTGCCTCGGTAATGGCAGACACCCCTCCTCCACAGAGCTGGACCGTCCCAGGTTTAGCTGTGCTTGCCATGAAACTCTCAATCCAGAGCCTTTC
>NW_016107944.1:49500-56468 GCF_001604975.1 Cebus imitator
AAAAAAAAAAAAAAGAAAGAAAAAGAAAACAGAGAGAGAAAAAAAAAAGAATGCTTTCTAGTTTATCTTTAACCTATAGTGAACACACGCTAGCTACCTGGTTAGTTTATCTTTAATCTACGAAAGAACACAGAGCATCCACTTGTTAAACTTATCACTGAAATGCAAAGAATAAATACGTGGGTCAGAGTCTGCTCTGGGCTCTCAGCGGAGAATGCGGTTAGTCTCCTGAGCCCAGCTTTGCACTCTTTGTGTTTGTTTCTTAATTCCTTCAGTGCTGCCTGGGTTGGGGTCTCCACGACCGAGCTGGTCTCAGCAAGTGGTGCCCCAAACATGGGACTCAAACCAGGGATGAAGGGTTGCCTGAGTGATGGAGAAAGAAGCAGCTAATCTATGCTGAAGGACACCTGAGAACTCTTGAAAAAATCTCCCAGGTAAGTTAAGGGGAGCTCAGAAGCATCAGGGTAAAACAAGGTTCAAGTAAACCAGAAGCTTATCTCAGCTTGCTTTGGCATTTACTTAGAAGAGAGGGAGTTAAAGTTAGTACCAGCCAATTGACACAGCTTTTTGATGCTATAGAGAAATACTGTCCTTGGTTCCCTTAGCAGGGAGCTATGGACATAGAAGAATAGGGAAAACTGGGTTCTACTCTAAAAAAGGCATACAAAGAAGGAACTAAGGATATTCCCATCCCAATATGGTCAGTTTGGGCAATGGTGTGTTCTGCTCTAAAACCGTCTCAAATGGATGATGAGGTGGAAGATTTCAGAGGGAGGAGAATTTTAAGAATTGAAAGGAGGAAATGAAAGACAGTTCAGATCAGAAGAGTGAAAAATTAGGTGAGGAAAAGCAGAGTCTAGCTGTCCACTCCTCCCCAGTATTTTACTGAAGGATGGCCAGACCCACCTGATACTCCCCTGTTGGAAGACTTAGAAGCTTTTTCAAAAGTGAAACTTGCCACTTGGTGGCTGTACATAAGCTTTCCACAGCAGTAATTGGGTCTATTCAGGCTGGGATTCAACAAACTCATAAATACGGAGATTCAGAGGGATGGCAGTTTCCTGTTATAATGCATCCTCAAAACCAGCAAGGACAGTTTCAAGTAACATTTGGGCCTTTTCCATTAAACTTTTAAAGGAATTTAAACAAGCAATTATCCAATATGGCCCAGGATCTCCGTTTGTTATGTGACTGTTAAAAATAAATGTGGCTACCTCTCATAGACTAATTCCTGTTGATTGGGATGCCCTAACTCAAGCTTGCTTATCTCCTTCTTGATTTTTACAATTTAAGACCTGGTGGGCTAGTGAGGCTAATATTTAAGCTAATATAAATGCTAATGCTCAACCTCCAATTAATATTACTATAGAGTAGCTCACAGTGCCTGGGCTCAATTACACCATCAAGCAACCATGGATTATCAGGTCATAGAGAAGATTTTTAAAGTGTGTTTAAGAGCCTGGGAAAAGATTACATTGGGAGGCAAAAAAATCCCATCTTTTAGTACAGTGAGACAAGGACCAACGTATACAGACTTCATAGCCAGACTACAAAAAGCAGCAAGAAAGGCAATCGCAGATACAGAAGCTCAGGACATTGTGTTGTGTCTGCTAGCATTCAATAATGCTAATACAGAATGTCAGGCTGCTATACAGCTGCTTAAAGGAAAGGCTCATTTGATGGATTATATTAAGGCTTGTGATGGCATTGGAGGAAATTTACATAAGGCTAATTTATTAGCAAGCTATGGCAGGATTGTGGGTAAATAAGGGGCTGCTGCATTTCCCAGAGCTTGTTTTAAGTGTGGAGAAAGGGGACATATAAAAAGGATTGCAGACAAAATTTAAGAACAGGACCTCAGCCAAGGGTAAAAACAAAAAATGCGGAACCAGGCATTTGCCCTAAGTGTCAAAAAGGAAAACACGGGGCTAATCAATGTCATTCAAAATTTGATAAGGAAGGGAATCCGATTTCAGGAAATGGGATGAGGGGCCTTCCCTAGGCCCAATTCCAACTGGGGTCTATTCCGCTCAAGTTACTCCCTCATCCCTGTACAATGCTTGTCCACCGCCACTGCCGGAAGCACAGCAGTAGACTTGTGTAGCACTAAAAAAAGTAAGGATTTTACCTGGGGAGCCTCCACAAAAAATACCAACAGGAGTCTGTGGGCCATTACCTACACAAACAGTGGGTTTGCTTTTAGGAAGATCTAGTCTTAATGCTAAAGGACTGAAAGTTCATACAGAAGTTATTGATAGTGCTTTTACAGGGGAAATACAAATTGTGATGTCTTCTTCCATTCCTTGGAGTGCTAAGCCTGGGGAACACACAGCACAATTCTTAATTTTATCTTATATAAAATTAGGTTACAGTGATAATAAAAGGATTGGAGGATTTGGAAGTACACATAAGTAGGGCAAAGCTGCATACTGGGTAAATCAAATTACGGATAAACGCCCAACATGTGAAATTACTATCCAAGGAAAGAAATTTAAAGGGCTAGTTGATACTGGCGCAGATGTTTCAATTATTTCTCTCCAGCACTGGCCCTCTTCGTGGCCTGTGCAAAATGCTCAGTTTAATGCAGTCGGAGTAGGAAAGGCCTCAGAAGTTTATCAAAGCCGTCTTATCCTGCCATGTGAAGGGCCTGACGAACAGCCTGGAACCATTCAGCCTATTGTAACTCAGATTCCTATTAACTTGTGGGGAAGAGACTTATTACAGCAGTGGGGAGCTAAAGTTTTATAGTTCCCAAAGTCAACAAATGATGCAGGACATGGGCTATGTGCCTGGGAGGGGACTAGGAAAAAATTTACAGGGCTTAAAGGAAGCTTTAGAAGTTAAGGGATAAAACTCTTGGCATGGTTTAGTATATCATTTTTAATGACGGCCATTGTTAAGCCTCCAGAACCAATAGATTTAAAATGGTTAAATAATAAATCAATTTGGAAAGTACAATGGCCACTTACAAAGGAAAAACTGGAGGCTTTAGAAAATTTAGTTGTTCTCTACGCAGTGTAAAGAGAAAAAGCAGAAGATAAAAAAGTGAAAAGCATAAATAGAAAAGCAGAAAATAGAAAGCTTAGTTGCTGAACAATTAGAAAAGGGGCATATAGCTCCCACGTTTTTACCTTGGAACTCTCCTATTTTTGAAATAAAAAAGAAATCTGGAAAATGGAGAATGTTAACAGATCTTAGAGCAATTAATGCAGCTACACAATCTATGGGAGCTCTGCAACCTGGACTACCTTCACCCACTGTGATTCCAAAAACCTGGCCACTAATTGTTATTGATTTAAAGGACTGTTTCTTTACAATTCCTTTGGCAGAAAAGGACTGTAAGCAATTTGCATTCACATTATTCCTTCTATAAATAATCAAAAACCTGCTAAAAGATATCATGGGAGAGTGCTTCCCCAAGGGATGTTAAACAGTCCTACAATTTGTCCGACTTACGTGGGCCAAGCTATTGAGCCCACCACAAAAGAATTTCCTCAGTGTGATATTATTCATTATATGGATGATATTCTTTGTGCTGCACTAAATAGAGAATTACTTATAAAATGTTATGACCATCGGAAAGGATCCATTCAATGTGCTGTGTTAATAATAGCTCCAGATAAAATTCAAACTACAACTACTTATTTGCATTTGGGCACATTGGTAGAAGATACTACTGTAACACCTCAAAAGGTGTCCATAATTTAAAAACTCTAAATGGTTTCAAAAAGTTACTTGGAGATACCAATTGGACATGACCTACTTTAGGCATCCCAGCTTATGCTATGAGTAATTTGTTTTCTATTCTTCAAAGAGATTCCAGTCTAAATAGCCCTCGCGAGTTAACTAAGGAAGCTGAAATGGAATTGCAAGTAATTGAAAAAAAATTCATAAGGCTCAAGTAAATAGAATTAATCCTAACAAGCCTTTAGAATTGTTAATTTTCGCTACTCAACACTCTACTATGGGAGTCATTATTCAAGATCAGAACTTAGTGGAGTGGCTGTTTTTACCTCATAACAACACTCACATTCTTACTCTATATTTGGACCAAATCGCAACTTTAATTGGAATGGGGAGGTCTTGAGTTGTAAAATTACATGAATTTAATCTTAAAAGACTAATAGTGCCTCTTACCAAAATTCAGATTCAGCAAGCCTATATTAGTAGTGTAATGTGGCAAATCTATTTGGCAAATTCTGTGGGCAGTTTAAATAATCATTATCCAAAAAACAAAACTTTTCAATTTTTGAAATTGACCAACTGGATTTTACCCAAAATCACTAAATCAAACCCCACTGAAAATGCAGAAAATGTTTTTACAGATGGATCTAGTAACAGTAAAACTTCTTATTCAGTATCTGAAAGTAAAGTTATTTTAACTCCTTATATATTAGCTCAAAAGGCAGAGTTGGTAGCTGTCATTCAGGTATTATCAAATTTCAAAAAACCTATTAACGCAATTTCTGATTCTGCATACGTTGTGCACTCTACTCGGCTAATTGATCGTGCTCAACTGCATTTTAATACAGATGATCAACTTATGAAACCATTTACTCAATTACAAACAGAAGTAAGAAATAGAATGCATCCCTTTTACATTACTCATATTAGAGCTCACACTATTCTTCCAGGGCCTCTAACAGCAGGCAATCAGTCTGCAGAGGCTAGTGACTGCAGTTTTATCTAATACTCAACATTTTCATACACTGACTCATTTAAACGCAGCAGGACTGAGAAGCCAGTATCATTTAACCCAGAAAGAAGCTAAAAGGATTATTCAAACCTGTTCAACTTGTCAGTCAGTCAATTCTCCCTCAAATTCAGGAGGTGTAAACCCTCAGGGGTTAGAACCAAACTCTTTATGGCAGTTGGATGTGATCCATGTTTCATCTTTTGGAAAGTTAGCAAATGTACACGGGTGTGTAAATACTTTTTCTCATTTTGTTTGGGTAACCTGTCAAACTGGTGAATCATCAGCTTGTGTCAAATGACATCTAATACAGTGTTTTGCCGTTATGGGAATTCCCTCTTCCATAAAAACTGATTACTGCCCAAGAATATGTTAGTCATTCCTTAGCAGCATTTTTAAACAATGGAACGTTACTCATATTACAGGTATCCCATGTAACTCTCAGGCACAGGCTATTGTGGAACGAATGAATCTTTCCCTTAAATAGCAATTGCAGAAACAGAAAGGAAGAAACAGTGAATATAGAACTTCACAAATGCAATTTAACTTAGCAATACTAACTTTAAATTTTTTAAGTTTGCCAAGGGGATGACAAATAACAGTGACTGAACAACACCAGAATAAACAATCCAAAGAAGAGAACTTAGGGCAATTAATCTGGTGGCAAGACCCATTAACAAAAAGTTGGGAAAAAGGCAATGTAATAACATGGAGCAGAGGATTTGCTTGTGCCTCTCCAGGTCCAAACCAACAGCTGGGGGGTATGGGTCCCTTCAGGACATTTAAAGCCTTATCAAGAGCCAGATACCAAAGAAGAGGTTTGGATTCAGGGAGGAACAAGAGGACCCCCTAGTCACAGAAATGGCGAGACTAACACTGAGATGAAGTGCTGCTCCCACAAGGGGAATAGGCTAAACATCGCTACCGACTTAGGGTCAGATCAAGAGGCTTTCACAGATGGCTGAGGAAAACGTGAAAAAAGCTGGACAGCCTGTTACTGTGAGTAACTTGATGGTAGCTATGATGGCAGTTATCACCATTGCAGTGAGAATTACTGGAGTAGGGGCAGAAGTGGGAGGAAATTTCACATATTGGGCATATATTCCTTTCCCTCCTTTATTGTGACCTATGACTTGGTTAGATTCCCCAGTAGATGTATATACTAATGATAGCTCGTGGATGCCAGAACCTATAGATAATCAGCGCCCATCTCATCCTCAAAAAGAAGGTACTTTTATGAATATCTCTCTCAGTTTTGAACATCTGCCTATATGCCTAGGGGCAGCTGAAGGATGTTTAAAATTAAAAAAAAAAAAAAAAATCAAGCCTGGTTAGCCATAGTACCCGGAAAAAATCATACTCGAGCTCAGGGTGCATATGATCTCTGGCTTTAGTATTTTTTATAATAATTCAGGAAATAAAACAAACATGTTTCACCCCCCAAAACCTAAAGCAGACAAATAAAGAATGGTCCTCTAAGTTAAAAATATTAATTTGGGAAGATGGTGCTTTGGCAGAGGCTGAGGTGTTGCACAATGATTCCCATGGAATTATTGATTGGTCCCCTAAGGGGATATTTAGCATTAATTGCACCAATCAGCCCTCTTGTCATGACACGGAATTACTTAAATGGCATACAAAAAGTAGTAACAGTTTCAAGTCAGTATGCATTGAAATAAATGTCCCTATTATTTGGAGAAATGGGGGCATGATAGGACCATGACCAAGAATGATTTGGCTAAAATTGGGAACTGAACAAAAAGAACTTTGGAAACTATTTATGGCCCTGAAACCAATAAAGGTCTGGGAAGGCAATTATACAGGACCTGTTACAATCATTAATATTCATTAGAATTTGTAAAAAATAGAACTATATGGATTCAGAGTTGTGTTAAACCTCCTTACCTGGTAGTAGTAGGAGAGCTACAAAATAATTTTGTTAACTCCAAACTGACATGTCAAAATTGTAAACGATTTTCTTCTTAATGCCTCTCTATGTTTGAAAGGAGGAAGTCAAATTGTCTCTATTTGCAGACGACATGATTGTATATCTAGATGACCCCATCGTCTCAGCCCAAAATCTTCTGAAACTGATAAGCAACTTCAGCAAAGTCTCAGGATACAAAATCAATGTGCAAAAATCACAAGCATTCCTATACACCAATAACAGGCTTAAAGAAAGCCAAATCAAGAACGAACTGCCATTCACAATTGCTACAAAGAGAATAAAATACCTAGGAATACAACTAACAAGGAACGTAAAGGACCTCTTCAA
>NW_016107944.1:57871-69786 GCF_001604975.1 Cebus imitator
ATGTTCTCACTCATAGTCGGGTGTTGAACAATGAGAACACATGGACACAGGGAGGGGAGCATAACACACTGGGGTCTGTTGGGGGAAACAGAGGAGGGACGGTGGGGGGTGGGTATTTGGGGAGAGATAGCATGGGGAGAAATGCCAGATATAGGTGAAGGGGAGGAAGGCAGCAAATCACACTGCCATGTGTGTACCTATGCAACAATCTTGCATATTCTTCACATGTACCCCAAAGCCTAAAATGCAATAAAAAAAAAAGAAAATTTATCACTTGATATAACAAAACTAAAGGAATAAGTTTTCCAAGCCTCTCAAGCACATTTAACTTTAATTCCAGGAACTGAAGTACTTGAGGGAGCTCCTAACAGAATAGCAGCCGTGAACCCTGTGACTTGGGTAAAAACACTTGGAGGATCTATGGTTGCTGTTATACTTGTGTTATTAATTTGTCTAATTTCTCTCTGTGTAGTCTGCAGATGCATATCCCGAATCCTCCAAGAAAAACTCATCAAGATAAAGCTGTGCTTGCTTAACTAGCTTTGCAAAAACAGAAAGGGAGACATGCTGAGAACAGGTCTTGATGTGTGTGATGGAGTATATTATTGTTTACTGAGAAACAATGGCAAGGAACATCGAGCTGTCCCGAAGCGGAAAACTGCTCAGGGTATTCTAGAATGGTAAACAATATATTGATGTCATACACTAGTTAAGCCTGTTCTTAAAACACAGGATACATGACCCTGCCTCCATTGTTCCCTCTTAAGGAATGTTTTCTAATTTATCTTTAACCTATAGTGAATATACACTAGCTGGCTGGTTAGTTTACCTTTAATCTATGAAAGAACACAGAGCATCCACTTGTTAAACTTATCACTGGAATGCAAAAAATAAATACGTGGGTCAGAGTCTGCTCTAAGCTCTCAGAGGAGAATGCCGTCAGCATCTGAGCCCACCTTTGCACTCTATCTTTGTGTCTCTTTCTTAATTCCTTCAGTGTCACCTGGGTTGGGGTCTCCATGACCAAACTGGTCTTGATAATACGTAATTTTGTCTACTTCAATGCAGCAGAAGTCATTTGGAAAAAATGAAGACACTGAATTGCACATGGGAAGGTAAAATTCTAATTTGAGTGCATACCCAAGAATATCCTCCCAGAGTGGTTGAGGTTGTACTGAAGTTCCAAACGGGAATGTAAAGATAGTACTCACGAACAGCACAGCAGGATGAGGAAAAGCAAAATCACACAGCCCACGGCATTTGCTTCTAGAAGATGCTTTCGTTTGCCTTGGCTGCCTGGAAACACTAACATTTGGTAAAGACATCAATCGCTGGCGAGGAGAAGCTGCAGGCACACACTGAATTGTGTACTGTGCTAAATGCCACTGAGGACGTAGCCGGATTCTATAGCTGCATTCCCAGTACTTCGCTTTTGCCAAGGACCTCTAGGTGCCTCCATGAGGTGTCTAGGAATGAACTGACTGGATGTACACTAAGTACAAAATGCAAAAAGAAAAAAGCAAAGCTTCTTGGAAAAAAGGCAGGAGACTGATTAGAAAATGCTGTATGTTCATTCCTGCAGAAACCAGTTGTCGCAGGCTCAGGGTAATCTAAACAGCCTCACTCCCAGGATCTCTCTGAGGTTTTCTCAATCGGTCTTTATTATCACAGCTGTGGAATCGAATTGAGCTTTTACTTTTTGGAAAACATAACAATTTACAGATCACAGAGGATAAAAGCAACTCATTCCTCACTGGAGCTCAGCATGTACAAAAGAGCCCAGGGAAGATCACACTTACTTTGAAGGTCTGATGAGAGAGAATACAGAGCAAATGTGCACACATAATTGGGTTAATGTGAAATCTCAGCAAATGCAGCTGGTGCTCTTCCCCGATGTGCATTCAGTGTTTGGTCCTTACCTGGAACAAGTGTACACACACATCCAATTTTGGTACCTCTGTTCTGACCTCAGGCTATCTGGTAAACCTCGAGTGGCTTCGTCCTGCACATGGACAGCACAGCCCTTGGCCATGGACTCATGGAGACCTGCACATAGACTCCTGGGTCCCCTCTCTTCATAGTATCCTTCTTTCTAATGCCCCATTCCACAAAATGGGTGGCTTTGGCTGCTCTCTCTGATCACTGCCTCCTCAGTGGGGCTGTGGTGCTCTGCTCAGAGGCCAGCCCCTGCACTGCAAGGTGGATACTTTTCCTAGGCAGGCAGCTGGTAAGCCAGCCACGTGACTGTAGGAGTTTCCCTTCTCTCAGGGATTATTCCCAAGCTGCTTTGGAATTTAGGCTTATAATCCTGGGAAAAGAAAGCCATCTAGGGCATAAAATGCAAAAAGTACAAAGGAAAGAACTGAGAAATCTAACTGCAAAAATGTTTCTGTATGACAAAATTGAAACCAATATATGTATAGCAAATGACTAATATTCAAAATATATTCCTATAATCAATAAGAAAGAGAACAGGCATGGTAGCTCATGCCTATAGTCCTAGCACTTTGAGAGGCTGAGGCAAGTGGATCGCTCAAGGCCAGGAGTTTGAGAACAGCCCGGGAAACACGGCAAAACCTCATCTCTACCAAAGAACACAAAAATTAGCCAAGTGTGGTGGTGTGCACCTGTAGTCCCAGTTACCTGGGAGGCTGAGGTGGGGTGGGAGGACTTTTTGAGCCCAGAAGGCAGAGGTTGAGGTGAGCCAAGACTGCATCACTACACTCCAGCCAGGGTGACAAAGCAAGACTGTCTCAAAAAAAAGATAAATAACTGAAGTAAAAATTGACAGAGAAATGAACCTGTAATGTACTGAAGAGGAAACACAAATAGTCTAAAATGTATGAAAAGATGTTTGGTCTCACCAGAAAATAAAAATGGTAAAATACCATTTTCACTCATCAAACTGGTAAAAATTAAAGACTCTTAATCCATGAGGTTAATGAAGATGTTATTCTAATCCACTGTATTTCGGGGTGGTTTGCTCTACAGCTATACACATTCAGAACACCTGACTTGACTTCTTTTATATTTGTTGCAAAGGGGTGAATCATATCTCTGTGGCAGTGGAAAGCCACCTTTTGTCCCTCAAGCAAATAACTCTGGGATTCCTTGGAACTCCTTTCCATTTCTGCTCCTGTTCATATTATTGCTTTAATTTTTTTTTTTTTGTTTGAGATAGGGTCTGGCTCTGCTGCCCAGGTTGAAGTGCAGTGGTATGATCAGGGCTCACTGCAGCCTCTATCTCCAGTGCTAACTGCAGCCTCAATCTCCAGTGCTAACTGCAGCCTCAATCTCCAGTGCTCACTGCAGCCTCAATCTCCAGTGCTAACTGCAGCCTCAATCTCCAGTGCTCACTGCAGCCTCAATCTCCAGTGCTCAAGTGATTCTCCCACCTCAGCCTCCCAAGTAGCTGGGACTACAAGTGCAAGCCACCATGCCTGGCTGATTTTTTTTTCATCTTTTCTTAGAGCTGGGGGTCTCACTACATTGCCCAGGCTGGTCTTCAACCCTGAGGTCAAGCAATCCTCCTTCCTCGGCCTCTGAAAGTGCTGAAATTACAAGTGTGAGCCACCACACACACCCAGCCAATCATTTACCTTTTCTACTTAAGATTTTATACAGCCCATTATCTCCCAAATCTGACAACCTCTGATTATCTTTTAAGATTAAAAAAAAAATGCAGATCTCCTCCACCCACTCAATTCACTGTCATTACTACTCTGAAACATGAGCTGCAAGGGACACGCTCATGGCTGTTTTGACTGCATCTTCCCTTCCGCAATGCTAGGGTGGGTGGAATGGCATGTGAAGGGAGCCTCCTCTGTGTGGCTTCATAACATCTTTCCAATCAGGCGGGGCACCCCACCTTTATTAGCACTCCTTCTCTAAACTTCCTTGGCTCTTATTTGTTTATTCTTCCAGGTCAATTTTAAATTATTTTGTTAAGTTCAAGAATAAAGTATGTTGAGATTTTAATCAGAATTGCATTAAATTTAGAGATTTGGAATAATTCACTGTTTAAATGCTCCTCTCACTCTTTATCCACGCTGAAGGCACTGAGGGTTTGAGGCCGGGAATGAGGAGACAGTGGCCACAGTAAGCTGGTCTAGGAAGCAGTGCCCTTTGCTTTACTTCTCTGTGGGCAAGAGCCTTCACATGGCAAAAGGATGGCTCTGTATCAAAGATGTTAAGGTGGATGCTGCACAGCATCTCCCTGGAGACAGAATGACAGAAGATTCACATCTCAGGAGAGGGTAGGGCCCCATCTTTCTTGCTTCCTCCATTTTCACTTGACAAACACTCAAGAGTCCCTACTTACTGCTTTTCCTCCCTGAGGTTCCCTGGCTTTGACATCGTGACACAGGGTCTGGTTGCCTTGCAAGCATGGGCCTGTGGCCAACACCTCTGGCCCCTGGCTGAGTCCACTTCCTCTAGCCCACCAGCAGCACTGGTCTCAAACAGCATCCAAAGGCAGGCAAAGCCCCATGGCTCAGGAGGGGCCTCCAGTTCTTCCTCAGCATCCTGAGAGCAGGTCTTCTCTGTGCTCTCAGCTCAGATCCCAGATATTCCCTGCCATCTTCTGTCCCCAGGACCAGGACTCAGCCTCTGGAGAAACACTTTTCTGAAATGTTCTCCTCCTTTCCTCTTCTGCCTTTCTGTTAAGTTGGCTACCTGATTTCCATTAATTCCACTCTTCCTCCTTGCTTGCTGCTTCTGGTCATGGTTATGTACAGCTCTGCTGGCTCCTCTCCTCCTGGAGTCACCTAGGCCCAGTGGACCGGCAGCCCCCTGAAGCCCCATCCTGCTCCTTGCTGAACGTTTACCTGTGTCCAGCAGCTCCCCCAAGGAAATGCTGGAGAAACCATTTCATGACACCTGCATGACTTATAGTGGTTCAGCCCTCGATGCTGGGAGTAGAGTCCACACAAACATTTCCAGAGCCCTCCACGCATAAGGTGCTGAGGATTATCCTGCAGGGAAGCATGGTCCTGCTGCATAGTTCATGCATGCTGTGGCACAGGCAGGCAGGACAGCCTGAGCCTGGGGTGTGCAGGAGGCAGATGCACTCTGTGGATCTGGGGATCACTGGATCCCCAGTGTGCAGAGGATGCACTCTGGGGCTTCAGAAAAAGGCGAGCCGCTGCAGGATTCCATGGAGTTCTGGGAAACCAGGAGACAAAAGTCTGGTTCTTTTTTTCTTTTATAGTTAAGTGCTCACAGGTTCTTGGGCACTGTCACAATAAGTGAAATGGTGATGTGCTGTACGACAAAACCAGTTTCACTGTAGGTAAACTGATATGAGCAGAGTTGAGGGCTCATGGCTTATGGCATGTGGTTTTACTCAAAGCCGCTGTTTCCACGAATTGACTGGCTACGCTAAGAACTGAGCTGACATCAGACTGAATGAAGCCCCTGGCAAACCAGGATGTCTATTGCTCTAAAGAGGAACAAATCAAACCAAACTCTGGCCAGCTCCTCCCTCCTTGTATTAAAGCAGTTGAGTATGACTTCAGGAAAATGACTCAACTTTTCTGCCTTAAGTTTCCTCATTTCTCAAATGAAATAGCTAGAGTAAATTAGTGGTTCTGAAATAAAGTTATGAAACCCGTTCTTTCAACTGATGTTTCCGCAGAAGCTTTTTTAAAAAGTAGGGTTTGCAAACCACAAAATCCAATAATCTTTCCTTTAACATCCTTTTGTCCATATTCTACCTTGCGTTGTCCCATACGACAGCCACCAGCCACATGTGGTTGTTTAAATTTGTTAAAATTAAATAAAATTAAAATTCCATTTCTCAGTCATATTAGGTTTTTTTTTTTTTTTTTTTTTTTTTTTTGAGACGGAGTCTCACTATATTGCCAGGC
The DNA here is from genome assembly GCF_001604975.1 of Cebus imitator. Taxonomy (NCBI): domain Eukaryota; kingdom Metazoa; phylum Chordata; class Mammalia; order Primates; family Cebidae; genus Cebus; species Cebus imitator. The sequence continues at coordinate 63,739 of NW_016107944.1, forward strand.
TGGAGGGCAGTGGCACAATTTTGGCTCACTGCAACCTCTGCCTCCTGGGTTCAAGCGATTCTCCTGCCTCAGCCTCCCAAGTAGCTGGGACTACAGGTGCACGCCACCACACCCAGCTAATTTTTGTATTTTTAGTAGAGATGGGGTTTCACCACGTTGGTCAGAATGATCTTGAGCCCGCCTTGGCCTCCCAAAGTGCTGGGATTACAGGTGTGAGCCACTGCGCCCGGCCACATAAGGCATCTTTTAAGTGCTCAGCAGGCACCTGTGGGTACAGGATTGGCCAGCACAGATCTAGAACATTCCCATCATCACAGAAAGTTCTACAGGACAGTGCTGCCCTGCACTTATGCAAACATGCATTTGTATTTCCCCTCTTTTATGCAGATGGGGGCATGTTCTGCACCCTTACCAAGACATACAGAGCTGGGTCTTCACTACATCTGGCGGAACAGTTTCGGTGTACAGACCAAGGGACTGGATGCTGGGCCCACACAGCAGGCGTTCAGTCCCAGCTGTCCCTTACTAGAGTGTAACTCAGCAGTCAAGGAGCCTCTTGCTGCCTTAGTTTTGTATTTGTAAAATGTATACAAAATGTCTAACTCATAAGATTGTGGTCAAGATTAAATGTACCTAGACAATGTCAGTCATGTGGTAAATATTTCATCACTGCCAGCTTTACTTCCATCACCATTGCCTATTTCACTCTCTGATGACACATGCAGGTCCATCACCTGGATGGAGATGGCAGCCTGCTTAGGTTGTTTCCAGTTTTTTGTTCTCACAAACGCTACTGCAATAATTATCCTCCCATGTACCTCTCTGCACAAAGGTGGGATCCATTTTGATGGAGTCTGCCAGATTGCCCTAAAAGAGGTTCTTCCACCTTATACTCTGCCTCCCAACAACACACACGCGACTGTGCCCCTCCACCACACAGCACGTGCCCTGTGGTGATGGGCTGATTTCGCTCAGTGCAGCATCCTCAAACCCATCCATGTTGCAGTGTGCGTCAGCCACTCTGCTTCTGCTTCCATCTGTCTACCTTCTCCTTTCCATACCCCAACCCCCATCCTGGTTCAGGATGTGGTCTTCCTTGTGTCTCCCAGAACCACAGCTCTGGCTGGAAGACCACCTGACACCATGGTTTTAAAACCCTTTCTGACTCTGTAGTCAGTAGAATTAGACCTGTATTAAGAAAATAATATGCAATAACTAAAGAATTCTAAGGAATTTTGTTCCAAGATCAAGTTTAGCTTATACTAGAAAAGTAACCTTTAACCTCATTAACCTGCTACCCTCAGAAAGACTGAATTCAGCCTCTGAAATCATAAGCATCTTGCAGTGAAATTACTTATTTTTCCCAAAAGAACATTTAACATTTCATGAGTAAGAGAATGGAAAAAAATGCTCAGTGCAGATTCACCTGGGACTGCAATTATCTAAACAGATTCGCGTGCTGTCCTGGAGGATGGAGAAGGAATAGCAGCAAAAATTGGGCCTCCTTTTCCTGAATGGTGACAAGATGATCGTTTTGGTGTTGGGCAGTGGCAAGCTGCAGCACCAGCTGGTGGCACACTTGACCTACGGAGGCCCTCAGCCAGGGACAAACGGCCCATGGGAGAAAAGAAGACAAAGGGACTTAAACCTCCCTTAGTCCCCCGGAGGACGACATATTCTTACATTTTATTTTGAAAATCCTGTTTTTCCTTCCTAAAGTTGGCAAGACACCTAACATTTACATATTATGCTTTAAAAGTGTAAATTGGCAGTTTTGATGTAGATGCTTCCTTCAAATGACCCTGGAAAGCCAGGAGATGAGGGTAACTCATGGTAAGAACCTATTATTTAAAAAGAAAGAGAGAAAGAAAGAGAAAGAGAGAGAGAGAGAGAGAGAGAGAGAGAGAGAGAGAGAGAGATAGGGTCTTGCTCTGTCACCCAGGCTGGAGGGCAGTGGCACAATCATAGCTCACTGCAGCCTGAAACTTCTAGCTTCAACTGATCTTCCTGCCTCAACCTCCCAAAGTGTTGAGATTACAGGTGTGAGCTACTGGGCCTGGACAAGAATTTTTAACCAGACTAATAAGCTCACCTTATTAGTTCCCTCACTTTCTCCTACATGTTGTAGGAATTTGGCAGGTCAGAAGAGGCAGGATGTGGGCCCTTAGCCTGCAGAATGGCCAAGTTTCTGGTCTTCCCAGTCGCTGTTCTCTGCCAACGGCCACCCCATCCAAGGGCGTTGGCCTCTGCTCTCCCTCCACAGCCCACCTAAGCCTCTGCTCTTATCCTCTGCCTCTGTTACCCTCTTGCCACTAATTCTCCAACATGGACCTTGATGACTTACAGAAGCCTGGAGCCCAAATTGCTGGTAAACAAAGCACTCTCTTCTTTTCCCTAAGGACATGGAGGACCTAATCTTCCCATCTTTCAGGTAGGTGTGGTGAAGGTGAGGAGGGGAGCTATGTTCCATAACTCTGAGAAAAGGGAAGACAATAAAACAGCTAAGTACTCCTATTAGAAAAAGCTGTTTTTTCCACACATGCCAGGAATATGGGTCTAATTCCGCTGGTTACAGAGTCACAGGGTTTTCAAGCCATGGTGGCAGGTGGTCTCCCAGCTGTGGTTCTGGAAGACACAAGGAAAATCACAACTCCTGACCCAGGATGGGGTGGGGGCTATGGAGAGCAGAAGGTGAATGGATGGATGCAGAAGCAGTATGGCTGACACACACCACAACACAGCTGGGCCTGACGATGCTGTGCTGAGTGAAATCAGCCCACCACCAAAGGGCACATGTTGTGTGAGTCCACATCTACGAGGTGCCCAGAATTGGTAAATTCACAGAGACAAAGCAGAATGGTGGTTAGGGGCTGAGGGAGGGGATTAGGGACTCCCTTCCCCAGTGTTTAAAGCATACAGAGCTCAGTTTGGGATGATGAAAACGTTTGGAAATAGAAAGTAGTGATGGCAGCACAACGATGTAAATGTGCTTCATGCCCCTGAACTGTACATTTACAACAGTTAAAATGACAAATTTCATGTTATGTGCAGTTTACAATAAAAAATAAAAATAGAAGAAAAACCAGATCAAGAACAACAAGGCAGGCCGGGTGTGGTGGCTCATGCCTGTAATCCCAGCACTTTGGCAGGCCGAGGTGGATGAATCACCTGAGGTCAGGAGTTCAACACCAGCCTGATCAATATGAAGAAACCCCGTCTCTACTAAAAATATAAAAATTAGCCGGGCATGTGGCACATGCCTGTAATTCCAGCTACTCGGGAGGCTGAGGCAGGAGAATCACTTGATCTTGGGAGGCGGAGGTTGCGGTGAGCCGAGATCACGCCATTGCACTCCAGCTTGAGCAACAAGAGCAAAACTCCCTCTCAAAGAAAAAGAAAAAAAAAGAACAACAAGGCTAAAGGGACAGGCCATGCCCCCTCTTCCCCAAAGCACCAATAAAAGAAGCCAAGTGAACTTCATTTAGCAAAAACAGGTTCTCTCTGTGAAATTAAATGTACTTTCATTAGCAGCATCATTTAAAAAAAAAAGTTTAAAAAATACTGCCCTACTTAGAATTTCCAGTTATCCCTTTATACAGCTGCTAAGGAGTTCTGCTTGGCCTTGTGGTTGTTTCTGTCCGGGGGCACCCTGGTGCTGCGAGGCTCAGTAGTGCAGAGGCATCAGCCCACGAGTCCTGGCGCATCCCCATGCGTGCTGGTGACTAAGCATCAGATGCCATGAGATGCTGGTGCGGATCCCTGAGCGGGCCACATCTGTGCCTCTCTGTCCACCTTGCTTTCTCACCACCCTCACCCTTGCGCACTGCTGTCTGACCCCGCTCCCTCCAGCTCACAGTGCTCCAGATCTGCTCTGTGTCTTTAGAGTCCTTCTTGCCCACAGGCACAGCCCTGACTTTGGGCTGCTCCCCTGGTGGCAGTGGCCAGTGGACTTGGCCCTTGCCCATGGCTCTTTCTCCATCTACCCCAGAAAGCAGCCCTAGCAAGAGCACCTAGGCCCAGGTCCTGCCTCCAATTCTGACTTCTGACCCCAAAGGGGTCGGCAGAGCCGTTTCTCATTAATGCAGCTGGCTCTGTAGCTCTGCATTTTAAAAAATGTGTTTCACTGGAAAAGACCTATGATTCTGCTCCAGTTTAACAAAAACAGACTCTAGCTTTAAACTTCATAATTATTTCACTGTGATGACCCCTCAGAGTCTCAGGCCTGGGTTTTTCCAACTCTTTAACTGACACACCTTACCATGTTGCTGGGTGACTGGGAATCAGTAAGAAGGAAGCCAGCAAGGGAAGTCTACTAAAAATATAAAGTGAGACAGAGGAAGGAGATGAAAATGTGAACAGGCTAAGCTGCCCTGTTAGAGGAATTTTCAAATTACTTGTAAAGCCAAACTACTTGTAAGACACAATCCTGAAACAAGCACATAAGAAAGGCCAAAAATAAAGAAAGGCGCTGGGCACAGTGGCTCACGCCTGTAATCTCAGCTAATTGGGGAGACTAATATGGGAGGATCTCTTGGACACAGGAGTTTGAAACCAACCTGGGCAACATAGCAAAACCCTGTCTCTAGAAAATGTTTTTAAAGTATTAGCCAGGTGTGGTGTCATGTACCTGTAGATGGTACCCAGCTACTTAGGAGGCTAAGAAAAAATGATCACTTGAGCCCAGGAGGTGGAGGCTGCAGTGAGATATGACTGTGCCACTGAACTCTAGCCTGGGCAACAGAGCAAGACTCTATCTCTGGGAAAAAAAAGAGAGAACAAAAGAAAGAAAGTACAAAGGTATATTGTGCAAATGACATAAATGCAAAATCATAAAATGCACAGCAAACATAAATGGAAAAAGCAATCCTGGTATATAAACGGTAAGCTTCTAGATCAAAAGGATTAACTGAAGTAAAGGTAAAACCCACTAAGAAGATAGAGCAAGCAACCTTTATGTATGGTTCAAATTATCTGGAACATAGTGTCTCAGCAATCAAAGCTTTTGAAACAAACTATAGTCAGAGAAAACGATTTCAACACACCTAACTCAGAATCCAGCAGATCAAGTGGCCACCCTGGGGTCAGGGGACACTTGCGCCCCCACTGAGGCAACTGGGACCAATGATAGGCTTTGGGCTGCTCAGGCTTTGAGCCCTGAGAGCAGGCAGGGACCTAGCCTTATCTCTGTGCAATTAACAGGTCCTTTCAGAGGACTTTCACCAAAACAAAAGAGCATCAGTTCCAAGGAAAATATAAGTCTTCAAATTTATATTTTTCACTAAAATTGTCTGAAGCTTAAATGAAAGATTCCCCAACTTCTACCCAATAACAGATTTTCATCTGTCAGACTGGACAGAGTTTTGCACCTAGAGTAAAAAACATTCTATGCGGCTAAGAATTAATTCTGTCTTATAAATTGTTCTATTATAAAGACACATGCACACATATGTTCACTGCGGCACTGTATACAATAACAAAGACCTGGAACCAACCCAAGTGCCCATCAATGATAGGCTGGACAAAGAAAATGTGGCACATATACCCTATGGAATACTATGCAGCCACAAAAACGATGAGTTCGTGTCCTTTGTAGGGACATAGATGAATCTGGAAACCATCATTCTCAGCAAACTGACACAAGAACAGAAAACCAAACACCGCATGTTCTAATTCATAAACGGGTGTTGAACAATGAGAACACATGGACACAGGGAGGGGAATGGCACACACTGGGGTCTGTTGGGGGCTAAGGGACTAGGCAAGGGACAGCAGGGGGTGGGGAGGTTGTGGGGGGATAACACTGGGAGAAATGCCTGATGTAGGTGACGGGGAATTGGAGACAGGAAACCACCACGGCATGTGTGTACCTGTGCAACAATCCTACAAGATCTGCACATGTACCCCAGGACTTAAGGTACAATTAAAAAAAAGAATTAATTCTGTCACCAACCCTACTACAGAAGGTGGTGAAATAAATACCTGTTGCATTTTTCACCATATAAAGATAATACAGGGTTTTAGAGCTCACTAACATAAAAAAAAAAAAAA
>NW_016107944.1:70671-102360 GCF_001604975.1 Cebus imitator
AAAAAAAAAAAAAAAAAAGGGAAGAAACAAAACTGTCATTATTTGTAATAGTTTACCTAGAAAACCAACAAGTCTAATATAACCAAATAATGAAAATTTCCAGGGCATTAAAATTATCACAACACACACTACGGCGCTGGCGGACACTCATAGGGCCCTGACTGGGGCCCAGGGCCGAAGTCAGGTCACACTCTCATTTCCCCGCTCGGCAGCAACTTGTGGCAGAGGACCAGAAACTCAGAGCCCCAAAAGGGAAAAGCAAGTCCAGACACCACTCAGCTCCCATTCATACCTGGGCCTATCAGGTAGTTCAAGAGAAATGGTTAAATAAGTGATGTTGAAATAAACAGCCATCCATCTAGGAGAAAAATAAAACTCGATCTAATAAACACAAACGTACTCCAGAAGGAACAAAGGGGTGTGTGTATTTGTATATAATGTAATACATATGTAAAAATACATATGTAAAGGATATCTGGAACCTCTGTGACAGGTAATGATTACTATCTTTAAGGAGAAAGGAATACAGCTCTCTGAGGCCTCCAGGCAGACGGCAATGAAACACATGCATGCATAATCTCATTCCCTCGTGAAGCCCCACAAAATCATAGAAAGGAATTTCTTTTTTCCCCCCAAAGACATTAACTGAGAAGAAAAAAGGGAATAGAAAACAAAAAATCAAAATGTTGGCAGCTGAAAAGTCAATAGATAAGAGATAACTAACATAACAGATCTAAGCAAACTAAATCCCAAGCCAGCAGTAGGGAAGGGCAAAGACCCAACCTAATTTATGGTGCAAAATCCTTCAAAGACTCAGGAAATTGGTGGCAAGAGGTGCCTCAGGTGGGAGAATGAAGGTGGTTAAACACAGGAAGACTGGGTTGGAGATCTGTTTACAGAGCAGCCAGCACTCCAAACACTCTGGCTTCTGTGCATACCCAGAGGACAGTGAGCAGTTGAGGCACCAATGATGCAGTGAAAACAAGGGAATTAAGTAAATTTACATGGTGAGGGCTGAAGTAGTCACCCTCCACTCCCAGGTCTCTTCTATGTCTTTTTTTTTTGACACTCTCGCTGTGTCACCCAGGCTGGAGTGCAGTAGCGCAATCTTGGCTCACTGCAACGTCCACCTACCAGGTTCAAGAGATTTTCATGCCTCAGTCTCCTGAGTAGTTGGGACTACAGGCATGTACTACCATGCCTGGCTAATTTTTGTGCTTTTTTTTTTGAGACAGAGTTTCGCTCTTGTTACCCAGGCTGGAGTGCAATGCCGCGATCTCGGCTCACCGCAACCTCCGCCTCCTGGGTTCAGGCAATTCTCCTGCCTCAGCCTCCTGAGTAGCTGGGATTACAGGCACGCGCCACCATGCCCAGCTAATTTTTTTGTAGTTTTAGTAGAGACGGGGTTTCACCATGTTGACCAGGATGGTCTCGATCTCTTGACCTCGTGATCCACCCGCCTCGGCCTCCCAAAGTGCTGGGATTACAGGCTTGAGCCACCGCGCCCGGCCAATTTTTGTGCTTTTAGTAGAGATGGAGTTTCACCATGTTGGCTGGCCTGGTCTTGAACTCCTGGCCTCAAACAATCCACCCACCTCAGCCTCCCAAAGTGCTGGGAAACAGGCGTGACCCACTGTGCCTAGCTCCCAGGCCTCTTTTCTGATTAGGTTCCACAATCTTGGTTGCCAGATTGATGTCCTCCATCAGAAGACTGGAAGGGCTTTCTCTGGAGAATGGGTGTGCCCAAGAGGAAGGACCACCTACAGACACTGACATCAGAAGTGTGTCATAGACATGCCACAGGAACAGCTCTCTACTATAAAGACCATAGTTGCAGACCTCATACACTGTCCAGGGCAGGAGTCAGCTTTGCAGAGCCTCCTCCTAAACATGAGCAGTCAAACCTCAAGCATAAAGATAGAGACCTTAAGATACCAATGGAACAAAGGGACTGTAGAAAACAATCTGCGTAGAGAGATTCTGCGATAAAATCAACCTACAATCCTCAGTGAAATTCATATGTAACATTGTATCTATGAAACAAGAACAGGATGCTATATAAAATTCAGGGAACAAAAAAGAAATCCTAGATAGCAAATATAATCAATGGAATTTTATTCAGTCTTAAAAAGGAAGGAAATTTTGACACGTGCTATAATGTGGATGAACCTTAAGGACATTATGCTAAGTGAAATAAGCCAGACACAAAAGGACAAATGCTGTGTGATTCCATTTATGTGGTACCTAAAGTAGTCAAATTCATAGTGATACAAAGTAGAATGGTTGCTGCCAATGGCTGGGGCAAGAGGGGAATGTCAGGTTAGTGTTTAATGGGTATAGAATTTAAGTTTCACAAAATGAAAACGTTCTAGAGATTGGTTATGCAATAATGTGAACATACTCAACAATACTGAACTGTACACTTAAAAATAGTTAAGATGGTAAATTTTATGTTATGTGTATTTCACAATTTAAAAAAAGAAATAATGCAAAAACAAAAAAAATGCAGAAATTAAGCATTTAATAGAATTTGAAAGATTAAAGTTAGGGAAGCCTCCCAGAAAACAAAACTGTAACGCAAAGAGAAAGAAAATAGAAGAAAAAAATAATACAATAATTAGAGGGCCAGGGCAGGGGGACTTCCAGAAAAAGAAAATACAGTGGGAGAAATTACCAGTGAAATAATTCCAGAAAATAATTCTAGAAAATAAAAGCATGAATTACCATATTGAAAGGGTGCAGTGAGTAACTGGCATGATAGAAAAGACAAAACTTAAGCTATGGAACAAAGCACATCACCCTGAAATTTTAGAATGCTGGGGACAACCAGAAATTCCTATGAGCTTTTGGAGAGAAAAAAATCACAAAGGACTATAATCATTTTGTTCTTGCTGCAACACTGGCAAATAGAAGACGATGCAGCAATGCCCACAAAATTATGAAGAAAAATAGTTTCTGACCTAAAATTTTATACCCTAGGAAACCATCAAGCATCAGAGTAAAACAAAGCCCAGAGAGATCTCAAGCTGACAGTGCTGCGATCCCTGACCCCTGCGATGTGTGGGGCTATCTCACAAAGAGTTGGGGTTGAATGAGTGACATTTACATAGGAAACTAAGTAAACAGACAAAAACAACATGATTTTTAAGTGCAGGGCGAGTATAGGTGATGGGGAGGAAGGCAGCAAACCACACTGCCATGTGTGTACCTATGCAACAATCTTACATGTTCTTCACATGTACCCCAAAACCTAAAATGCAATTTAAAAAAAAAGGAAGAAAAAGAAAAAGCAGCAGCAGTGTATATTACCACATGGCTAATCTATGAATGACATTCACAGCATCTTAATGTGAACTCCAGATATGCACAACCACAATGAAAGAATGCAAAGACAGGAAGCATGGGGGGTGGGGGGTGAAAAAGAAATAAATCCTCATCTTTCACAGTAGGAGATCAAAATACAACATCTAAAATAAAAAAACTAGAAATAGCAGTTGATAAGCGTGCCGTTTAGCAACATAGGAGGTAAATGCCAAGATATCAACAAGGCGACTCGAAAACGCTTGACTTTGGGGAGCAGGAAGCTGAGCTCTCAGGCCAGGCTGACTGCTTTGCTCATCAGGATCTCTGCAGACCTCATTATGGGCATGCAGAGCTTTGATAAAAATAAAAACCAAAACAAAACCGAAAAGAGCTGTCAAAAATTTTGAGGAAAAAAGATGAACACACAAATAGAAAAGCAAGTAAAGCAACTATACTAGTAATTCTCAGAAGAAAGATATTAATAACAAATTGATAAAAAGTGCTTCACCTTCATCTGCAATGAAAAATGAAAAGAAATGCCACTTACTCCTCTTAGGCTGAAAAAGATCAAAAGAGTACATGTATCCAGTATTGGGAATGTATAATCTTCTACACTGCATAGAGAAGTATAAACTAAATAACCTTACAGGAGAGCAATTTGAGAATATAAATTAAAATGGAAAGTGTAACATACCCTTTTGCAAAAGCAAATTTATTTCTAGGAATTTACAAAAATTTGGCACTATTTCACAACTATTTAGCACAAGCATAAAAATGCATGGTAAGTGATATTCATCATCATGGCATACTTCTTTTTTTTTTTTTTTTTTCCCTAGAGACAGGGTCTCTCTCTGTCGCCCAGGCTGAAGTGCAGTGGTGAGCTCACTGAGGCCTTGAACTTCTAGGCTCAAGTAAGTCTCTGTCTTCAGCCTCCTGAATAGGTAGAACCACAGGTTTTTTTTTTTTTTTTTTTTTTTTTGGAAAGACAGGGACTTGCTATGTTGCCCAGGCTGGTGTTGAACTCCTGGCCTCATCAGTCCTCCTGCCTTGGCCTCCCAAAGTGTTGGGATTACAGGCATGAGCCATTGTGTCTGGCCATAGCACTGTTTTTTTATAAAAAATTAAGGTAAAATTCATATATCATATTCACCATTTTAAACCAGTTTAAAGTGTACAGTTCAGTGGTTTTTGGTACATTCCCAATGTTGTGCAACCGTCACCACTACCTAGTTCCAGAACATTTTCATCACCCAATAGAAAACCCTGTACCCACTAAGCAGCCACTCCACTCCCTATTCCCCTCCCTCCTCAGCCTCTGGCAACCACTCATCTTCTTTCTGTTTCTGTGAATTTGCCTATTCTGGATATTTCTTATAAAGGGGCTTGTACGAGAGGTAGCCTTTGCACCCAGCTTTTTCACTTTGCATCACCATTCTATGATCATGGGGAAGACCCACAGGGTGCAGCATGGAGTCATGGCCACAGCTATTTACAGATTTATTGCAGTGAAAGGACACAAAGCCAGATCACCAAAGTGAAAAGGCATAGGGTCCTGAGGAAACCAGGCATGAGCTTCCGAGGGTCCTCTCCAGCAGTCACAGGCACGTTTAATTCCCCCAGCAACAAGTCATGTCAACTTGTGTGAAATGCTGCCAACCATGGAAGCTCACTAGGGACTCAGCGTCCAGCGTTTTTATCAGGGGCTGGTCACATGGGCCCCTTTTGCCCAGCACATACTACATTCCAGACTCCTCATAGGAAAGCTGTTCAGCACACACCATGTGTTTGCACAAACAGCTTCGGCACTGTGAGCCCCTCTCATCAGTTCTGGGAACAATGAAAACCCTCTTGTAATCCCAGTTTCCAGATGCCAGCCAAGGCCCAGCCTTATAAGCAGCCTTGCTAAAGAGAGCCATCCCAGGCCTGCTGGGTTAACTCTTTTCTGCACAGAGGCAAAACCATGGCTGATAACAGCACCTGGGCTTTATATTTAAAAGTGATCTTTCTCAGTTTTATTTCCAAACTTCACAAAGAATAGGCTGATGGGCCCAGCTCAGACATACTGGGGCTGCTTCCTCAGTGTTTGTGCAGACAAAGGTAGGAGAATGCGTCTCTCCCCATCTGCTGTGTGAACAGTCTGAAAGGTCTCTATGCCCTTTGATATTTTTGTTCAGAAAGCCATTTTTATTCTTCCAAGTTTCATACCTCTGAGACTGCACACACCTCTGAGCGTGCACACACCACTGAGAGTGGGAGAGGGTGCCTCATAGCACACCGGCTCATGAGAGAAAACCAACTAGAAATACGGCTGACAGGAGAGGACTGTGTCTCCCACAGCATGGGAAGGCCCTGCATCTTTATATTCTAGACAAAATTCACTGTTGTTTCAGATTGTAGGACAACTCCTGTGCCACTGAAAATGTCTTCACAAACTACTGTGTCAGGAAAGGCACAGAAGCAGAGAGTGGGTGGAAAAGGCCTCAACAGAGTGGAAGCCCGCAGTATCGTGCATCTGCTATTGAGACTATCTTCACAAGGAAGTAGGGAAAGGACCACTCTGATGGCAATAAATAAGTCAAAGGCTTTAGGTTCTTCAAATTTTGTGTGTAGCCTTCAAGTGACTTCTCTCAAAAAAGAAAATAACTAACAGCCCCAAGTGGCCTGATATTTTAGAGGCTGCTTGCTATTGGCTAAGCAGATTTTAGTGCTTGTCTGTGGGAACTCAGAGACAGAACAACAGTAGTTATCTGCAATGTGGATTTTCTTTCCAGATTCAAAGCAAAATTCAGTGTGGACACACAAAGACTGATTTTTTTTTCACCAAGAGAAGAAGATATAGGTCTGAGCTAACAGGATAAAAACTGGTTCAAAGACGTCTATCTGTTCCTTAGTGATAGTGTAGGTATCCCTTGCTACCTAAATTCCTGTCATAAAATTTCAAAAGCAGAACAGATTCAGGTACATTTTCAAGTAAATCCCTATCCAAACACTTCCTTCTTGTGATCTGAAATGCAAGAACCAAACAGGAATTCAAATAACAGTAAATACTTGTATATATATATATATTTTTTTTATTTTTTTTATTTTTTATTTTTATTTTTTTTTGAGACGGAATTTCGCTCTTGTTACCCAGGCTGGAGTGCAATGGCGCGATCTCGGCTCACCGCAACCTCCGCCTCCTGGGTTCAGGCAATTCTCCTGCCTCAGCCTCCTGAGTAGCTGGGATTACAAGCACGTGCCACCATGCCCAGCTAATTTTTTGTAGTTTTAGTAGAGACGGGGTTTCACCATGTTGACCAGGTTGGTCTCGATCTCTTGACCTTGTGATCCACCCGCCTCGGCCTCCCAAAGTGCTGGGATTACAGGCTTGAGCCACCGCGCCCGGCACTTGTATATATTTTTATCTAAAAGATATCTGCATATATCTTCATGCCACTCATGGAGGTGTAGGGTGGCTGTACCTCATCATGCTTTCTGGGAGGTAACAGAGGACTTAGGAGAGACTTACAGCTAAATTTCACACGTTCATCAGGGTGACTTCCAGCCCAAGATCCCCCAGCTGGGGGAAGGCAGAAGGCAAAGCAAACTGAGCATCCTCAGCCTGACTGAGGTCTGAGGGCATCAGAACAGGGAGAGAGAGCAAAGGACTTGGTGGGACCACACTTGCAACTGTCAACCTCAAAACTACAGAGCACCCACATGGCAATTTCTGGTCATGGCTAGGACCTCAGCACTAATCCTTTAGTGATAGAAAGTCTCTGCTTCCTGCTGGCTGTCAGCCAGGGGCCCTTGTTGGCACCTTTTCATGTGCCCCCTCACTCTTCAAACTACCAAAAACATGAAGAGTCCTCATGCTTTGAATTTCCCTGACTTCTGACACAAGCCAGAGACATCACTTGGCTTTTACAGGGCTCTATGATTGGGTGGGGCACATCCAAACCATGTCCCTGTGTCATATAAAGGGGAGGGCATTCTACCAGGGAGAGTCATGGGGTTATTTTTAGAATTCTGCCTGTCACACCTACTTGCCCGGCTTTCTGTCCTTTTAGAATTCTTACTGGAAATACTACGTTACAGATGGAAATTTCTCCATCATAACACAAAACTAGGAGCTCAAACTAGACTTTTAGATGAAAGAAAGGGAAGTATAGGGGTTCTCTGAGTCAGGCCTGCCCTTGGCTTAAAAAACAGCTAACATGCATCAGGAGCGTCACATCTGAAAACAGAGTAATTTGGAGGGGCTTCCCAGGGATGACTTATTCCAAAAAGACCCCAGTATGTCTGAGTTGAGCAGAATGTTTGGAAGGGTCTCCTAGGAACGCCATTTTGAGCTTAGTGAACTGGATCTCACTTCATAGCGAGGGCACACTCACATCCTTTCACTGGGTCTCAATCCTGGGCCACTCAAGATGTTAGGCAGCTGGCTGGGGGCTTGGCAGGTGGGTCTGGCTGTGATGCCCACTTCCCAGTGCTGGGTGGCCACTGTGCATCACTTCAGCTCCTATCAGCATAGGCATGGCAGTGAGGACCTCCTTACTCTGACCTTCCACACTTAGTCCTTGGTGGAAAATAAACCATGCAGATACCAAAGACCTTCAGGGGAGGGGAGCAAGTCCTCAAATGTCACCTCCCTGACCACTATATATAAATTGTACTATTCACCCAACATTCCCAATCCTCCTTCCCTGCTTAATTTCTCTCCACAGTAATACAACCTTCAAATATGGTACATATGTCACCTTTTTATTTCAGTTAACTGCCAGACCCCATGGGAATGTAAGTTACATGACAACTGGAACTTTGGCCTGTTTCATTCACTATGTAGTCCCCAGCACCTACAATATTACCTGGAGCTGGACAATATATGGAAGGATGCTGAAAGAAACCAGAGACAACATCAATAAATGAAAAAACATTCCATGCTCATGGATTTTAAGAATCAATATCATTCAAATGGCCATATTACCCAAAGCACTTTACAGATTCAATGCAATTCCTATCAAACTACCAATGTCATTTTTCACAGAATTAGAAAAAACTATCCTAAAATTCATATGGAATCAAAAAAGAGTCTACATAGCCAAAGCAATCCTAAGTAAGAAGATCAAAGCTGCAGACATCGCGTTGCCTGAGTTCATACTATGCTATAAGGCTACAGTAACCAAAACAGCATGGTACTGGTATAAAAACAGACACATAGACCAATGGGACAAATCAGAGTACTCAGAAATAAAGCTGCAAACCTATAATCATCTGATCTTTGACAAACAAGCAATGGGAAAAGAATCCTCTATTCAGCAAATGCTGCTGGGATGACTGGCTGGCCATATGCAGAAGAAAGAGACTAGACCTGCACCTGTCACTATATATAAAAATTAACTTAAAATGAATTACAGATTTAACTGTAAGACTTCAAACTATAAAAATCCTAGAATCAGACCTAGGAAATAACTTTTCTCGACATTAGCCTTGGCAAAGAATTTTGGGCTAAGCTCCCAAAAGCAAGTACGACAAAATCAAAAATTTACAAGTGGGATCTAACTAAACTAAAGAGCTGCTTCACAGCAAAAGAAACCATTAACAGAATAAACAGATAACCTATAGAATGGGAAGAAATATTCACAAACTATGCATCTAATATCCGGAATCTATTAGAACTTAATCATCAAGCAAAACCCAAATAACCCATTAAAAAATAGGCAAAGGACATGAACAGTCACCTCTCAAAGGAAGACAAACAGCCAATAAACATGAAAAAATGCTCATCATGCCTAATCATGAGAAAAATACAAATCAAAACCACAATGAGATACCATCTAACACTAGCCAGGTGGCTATTACTAAAAAGTCAAAACATAGCAGATGCTAGCGAGGCCACGGAGAAAAAGAAACACATACACTGCTGGTGGGAATAAAATTGGTTCAGCCCCTGTGGAAAGCAGCTTGGAGATTTCTCAAAGTACTAAAAATAGAACTGCCCAATCCTATGACTAGGTATATACCTAAAGAAAAATAAATAGTTCGACCATTCATATGATAATTGCAGCACTATTCACAGTAGAAAACACATAAACTCAACCTAAGTACCCAACAACAGTGGGTTGGATAAAGAAAATGTGGTAAATATATACCATGGAGTACTATGCAGCCATAAAAAAGAAATCATGTCCATAAAAAAGAACAAAAACATGGATGCAGCTGAAGACCACTATCCTAAGCAAACTAATGCAGGAACGGAAAACAAATATCATGTCTCACTTACAGTGAGAGCTAAACATCGAGTACACATGGATATAAAAAGCCGGGGGACGGTGGTTCAC
This sequence comes from Cebus imitator, assembly GCF_001604975.1. Taxonomy (NCBI): domain Eukaryota; kingdom Metazoa; phylum Chordata; class Mammalia; order Primates; family Cebidae; genus Cebus; species Cebus imitator. The sequence goes on from NW_016107944.1 coordinate 80,295, forward strand.
ACCTATAATCCCAGCACTTTGGGAGGCTAAGGTGGGCAGATCACCTGAGGTTAGGAGTTCAAGACCAGCCTTCCCAACATAGTAGTCTCTACTGAAAATATAAAAATTAGCTGGACATGGTGGCGTGCACCTGTAGTCCCAGTTACTTGAGAGGCTGAGGCAGGAGAATCGCTTAAACCTGGGAGGCAGAGGTTGCAATGAGCTGAGATTGCACCACTACACTCCAGCCTGGGTAACAGAGTGAGACCCTGTCTTAAAAAAAATTTTTTAAATCCACCTCAAAAAAAAAAAAAAAAGAAAAAAAGCCACGTGGATGGCAACAATAGACACTGGGGACTATTCAACAGGGAAGGAAGGGAAGAAGGCATGGGTTGAAAACCTACCTACAGAGTACTATGCTTACTACCTGGGTGACGGGACCCATAACCCAAGCCTCAGCATCACACAATATACCCTCGAAACAAACTTGCACATGCACCCCCTGAATCTATAACAAAAGTTGAAATTAAAAAAATATAGATATATAGAGGGATGTAACATAACCTTTCACACTATACTTTGATAAAGTAAAAAGAAAGTTTTTTTTAATCTTGAAATTTTAATCAGAATATGAAGAAAAGAAATCCAGCGTTAGACTTGAAAAAAGAGAAAATAATTTATATTTCAATTAACTACACTTGTAGATTCTCAGTATCCATACTATCCCTTTAAACCTCAATTTATATTTAACCACCCATTTACTTTTAACTTTTGTTTTTTTTTCTTTCATCTCATACCTTCTACCTGGGATATCTTTTTGTGCCTAAGGTACATTCTTTAGAACTTCTTGTACTTTACTAGGTATGTTTGTGTTAAATTGCCTTTTTCTGCAAAACTCCAGTGAGATTTAAATTTTATTATATTTTCATGCTTAAGTGTTATGTGGTTGTCTCTCCAAATTTTTCTGAAGATTATCTATAGTTTCTTATTCACTGAATATATTTAACAGTTTGTTCTTTAATCAAAGCCAGTTTAGCAATTTTTTTTTAATTATTATACTTTAAGTTCTGGGGTGTATGTGCAAAACGGGCAGGTTTGTTACATAGGTATACACGTGCCACGGTGGTTTGCTGCATCCATTACCCTGTCATCTACATCAGGTATTTCTCCTAATGCTATCCCTCCCCTAGTCCCCCACGCCCCTGCTATCCCTCCCCTACCCCACCACCCTCCGACAGGTCCTGGTGTGTGATGTTCCCCTCCCTGTGTCCATGTGTTCTCACTGTTCAACTCCCACTTATGAGTGAGAACATGTGGTGTTTGGTTTTCTGTTCTTATCTAAGCTTGCTGAGAAAGTTATTTTAAGTCAGGTACCCATGGTTCCTGGTTTTCAAAAAGTTTTCACCAGTTATTTTTGGCTTCCTAATTCTGAGAGAATAAGCCTATGAGGTGTCTCGACAAACAGGTCTAGACATAGAATATTTGTAAAATGTAAATAAAGCAGATGCACGTTCGTATTTCTCATATAGAGATTTAATATAGAGATATATTAAATATATAGAGATTTAATAATGAGTGAAAAGTACTCTTCAGGCAAAATGAGTTTTGGGTTTCATCAAACATAAAATGTTTTGAAAACCTATCCAAGATGTTCACAGAAAAAAAAAAAAAAAATCACTCCAGCAGAAAATACTATTCTTGTAATCCTGACTGGAACATCTTACTGTCTGTCTCTTTCCTGCATTACAACAAGGTTACTTCATAAAAGGCTACTCCTTCTGAAAATGCTAATTGTCTTTTATATCCACTCTGGCAGCTGGCTCGGTCCATTTCTGTCGGGTGGGGAAAGATAGCACAGGCGGCATCAGTGGTGTCATTCTTGAATGACTGCTCTTTTTAACTGTTTTCTTTAATTTCCCGTTGCCATTTCTATTTCCTTTACGCTAAACCTCCTGCAGGCAACAGCCTCCCTCTGGCTTCTTATTCTTTCCTGTGTGCTCCAGCAGTGTGGCTGATGGGCTGGGAGATGCTGTAACCGAGGGACCTTCCTTCATGGCATGGTCTAGCCTCGAAACAGGGCGGAGGCAGAGTGGACAGGGTAGCAGGAAGAACAAACAGGGGTCTGAGGTGATTTCTGCATTTCCAACTTAGGTACCCAGCTCATCTCACTGGGACTGGTTAGATAGTGGATGCAGCCCACAAAGGGCAAACCGAAGCAGGGCTGGGTGTCGCCTCACCAGGGAAGCACAAGGGGTTGGGGAACTCCCTCCCCAGCCAAGGGAAGCCGTGAGGGACTGTGCAATGAGGGATGGTGCTCTTCGGCCAAGATACTGTGCTTTTCCCATGGTCTTCAAAACCTGCAGACCAGGAGATTCCCTCGGGTGCATACACCAACAGGGCCCTGGGTTTCAAGCACAAAACTGGGAGGCCATTTGGGCAGACACCAAGCTAGCTGCAGGATTTTTTATTCATACCCCAGTGATGCCTGGAACGCCAGTTAGACAGAACCATTCACTCCCCTGGAAAGGGGGGTGAAGCCAGGGAGCCAAGTGGTCTAGCTCAGCAGATCCCAACCCCATAGAGCACAGCAAGCTAAGATCCACTGGCTTGAAATTCTCGCTACCAGCACAGCAGTCTGAAGTCAACCTGGGATGCTTGAGCTTGGTGGGGGGGAGCGGTGTCTGTCATTGCTGAGGCTTGAGTAGGCAGTTTTCCTCTCACAGGGTAAACAAAGCCACTGGGAAGTTTGAATTGGGCAGAGCCCACTACAAAGCTGCTGTAGCCAGACTGCCTCTCTAGATTCCTCCTCTCTGGGCAGGACATCTCTGAAAGAAAGGCAGCAGCCCCAGTCAAGGGACTGTAGATAAAATTCCCATCTCCCTGGGACAGAGCACCTGGGGGAAAGGGTGGCTGGGGGCACAGCTTCAGCAGATTTAAATGTTCTTGCCTGCTGTCTCTGAAGAGAGTAGTGGATATCCCAGCAGAGCGTTTGAACTCTGCTAAGAAACTGACTGCCTCCTCAAGTGGGCCCCTGACCCCTCTGCCTCTTGACTGGGAGATATCTCCCAGCAGAGGTCAACAGATATCTCATACAGGAGAGCTCCAGCTGGCATCTGGCAGGTGCTCCTCTAGGACAAAGCTTCCAGAAGAAGGAATAGGCAGCAATCTTTGCTGTTCTGCAGCCTCTGCTGGTGATACCCAGGCAAACAGGGTCTGGAGTGGACCTCCAGCAAACTCTACCAGACGTGCAGTAGAGGGGCCTGACTGTTAGAAGGAAAACCAACAAACAGAAAGGAACAGCATCAACATCAACAAAAAATACATCCACACAAACACACCATCTGAAGGTCAACAATATCAAAGAACAAAGGTAGATTAATCCACAAAGATGAGGACAAACAAGTGCAAAAATGCTAAAAATTCCAAAAGCCAGAATGCCTCTTCTCCTCCAAAGGTTCACAACTCCTCATCAGCAAGGGAACAAAACTGGATGGAGAATGAGTTTGATGATATGACAGAAGTAGGCTTCAGAAGGTAGGTAATAATAAACTCCCGAGCTAAAGGATCATGTTCTAGCCCAATGCAAGGAAGTTAAGAACCTTGAAAAAAGGTTAGGGGAACTGCTAACTAAAATAACTAGTTTAGAGAAGAATAAAAATGACCTGATGAAGCTGAAAAACAGCACAAGAAGTTCATGAAACATATACAAGTATCAATAGCTCAATCAATCATACAGAAGAAAGGATATCAGAGATTGAAGATCAACTTACTGAAATAAAGCATAAAGGGAAGATTAGAGAAAGAAGTATGAAAAGGAACGAACAAAGCTTTCAAAATAAATATGGTACTATGTGAAAAGACCAAACCTGCGTTTGATTGGTGTACCTGAAAGTGATAGGGAGAGTGGAACAGAGTTGGAAAACACTCTTCAGGAGACTATGCAGGAGAACTTCCCCAACCTAGCAAGACAGGCCAATATTCAAATTGAAATACTCCCTGAGAAGAACAACACCAAGACACAAAATCATCAGATTCACCAAGGCGGAAATGAAGGAAAAAATGTTAAGTACAGCCAGAGAAAGGTCATGTTACTCACAAAGAGAAGCCCAACAGACTAACAGCAGCTCTCCCTGCAGAAACCCTACAAGCCAAAAAAGAGTGTGTTCCAATATTTGACATTCTTAAAGAAAATAATTTTCAACCCAGAACTTCATATCCAGCCAAACTAAGCTTAATAAGCAAAGGAGAAAAAAAATCCATTACAGACAAGCAAATGCTGAGAGATTTTGTCAAGACCAGGCCTGCCTTACAAGAGCTCCTGAAGGCAGCACTAAACATGGAAAGGAAAAACCAGTACCAGCCACTGCAAAACCATACCAAAATGTAAAGACTATCGACACTATGAAGAAACTGCATCAATTAACAGGCAAAATAACCAGCTAGCATCATAATGACAGGATCAAATTCACACATAAAAATATTAACCTTACATGTAAATGAGCTAAATGACCCAATTAAAAGACACAGACTGGCAAATTGGATGAGTCAAGATCCATCTGATTGCTGTATTCAGGAGACCCATCTAACATGCAAAGAAACACATAGGCTCAAAATAAAGGGATAGAGGAATATTTACCAGAGCTAACAATCCTAAATATATATGTACCCAATACAGGAGCACCCAGATACATAAAGCAAGTTCTTAATGACCTACGAAGAGATTTAGACTCCCACACAATAATGGCGGGAGACTTTAACACCCCACTGTCAATGTTAGACAGATCAATGAGACAGAAAATTAACAAGGATGTTCAGGACTTGAACTCAGTTTTGGACCAAGCGGACCTAATAGACATCTACAGAACTCTCTACCTCACATCAACAGAATATATGTTCCTCTCAGCACCACATCGCACTTATTCTAAAATTGACCACATAATTGAAAGTAAAACACTCCCCAGCAAATGCAAAAGAATGGAAATCATAACAAACAGTCCCTTAGACCACAGTGCAATCAAATTAGAACTCAGGATTAAGAAACTCACTAAAAACCACATAACCACATGAAAACTGAACATTCTGCTGCTGACTGAGGGTAAATAATGAAATTAAGGCAAAAATAAATAAGTTCTTTGAAACCAATGAGAACAAAGACACAACATACCAGAATCTCTGGGACAGAGCTAAAGCAGTGTTCAGAGGAAAATTTATAGCACTATATGCCCACAGTAGAAAGCAAGAAAGCTCTAAAATCGACACCTTAACATCACAATTAAAAGAACTAAAGAAGCAAGAACAAATTCAAAAGCTAGCAGAAGACAAGAAATAACTAAGAGCAGATCTGAAGGAGACAGAGACAAGAGAAACCCTTCAAAAAAAATCAATGAATCCAGGAGCTGGTTTTTTGAAAAGATTAACAAAATAGATAGACCTCTAGCCACAATAATAAAGAAGAAAAGAGAGAAGAATCATACAGACACAATAAAAAATGATAAAGGGGATATCACCATTGCTTCCACAGAAATACAAACTACTATCAGAGAATACTATAAACAGCTCTATGGAAATAAACTAGAAAATCTAGAAGAAAGAGATAAATTCCTGGACACATAAACCCTCCCAAGACTAAACCAGGAAGAAGTCAAATCCCTAAACAGACCAATAACAAGTTCTGATTGAGGCAGTAATTAATAGCCTACCAATCAAAAAAAAAGCCAGGACCTGATTTACACCAGAGGTACAAAGAGGAGTAGTACCATTACCTTTCAAAACTATTGCAAACAATAGAAAAAGAGGGACTCCTCCCTAACTCATTTTATGAGGCCAGCATCATCCCGATACCAAAACCTGGCAGAGAAACAACTAAAAACAAAAATTTCAGGCCAATATCCCTGATGAACATCAATAAGAAGATCCTCAGCAAAATACTGGCAAACTGAATCCAGCAGCACATCAAAAGTTTTATCCACCCCAATAGTCAGCTTCATCCCTGGGATGCAAAGCTGGTTTGATATACATAAATCAATAAACATAATCCATCACATAAACAGAACCAATGACAAAAATCACATGATTATTTCAATAGATGCAGAAAAGGCCTTCAATAAAATTCAACACCACTTCATGCTAAAAACTCCCAATAAATTAGGTATTGATGGAACATATCTCAAAATAGTAGGAGCTATTTATGACAAACCCACAGCCAATATCATACTGAATGAGCAAAAGCTGGAAGCATTCCTTTTGAAAACCAGCACAAGACAAGGATGCCCTCTCCTCTCTCACCACTCCTATTCAAGGTAGTATTTGAAGTTCTGGCCAGGGCAATCAGGCAAGAGAAAGAAATAAAGGGTATCTGAATAGGAAGGAGGAAGTCAAATTGTCTCTGTTGCAGATGACATGATTGTATATTTAGAAAACTCCATCTTCTCAGCCCAAAATCTCCTTTAAATGATAAGCAACTTCAGTGTTGTATGAAAGGAGAGAAGGTTAGCACTCCCCTTGACAAGGATGGAAGAGGCCCTCGGGCCTGACAACACGCATACGGTTAAGGAAAAAAAAAATGATAAGCAACTTCAGCAAAGTCTCAGGATACAAAATCAATGTGCAAAAATCACAAGCATTCCTGTACACCAGTAACAGACAGAGAGCCAAATCACGAGCAAACTCCCATTCACAACTGCTACAAACAGAATAAAATACCTAGGAATACAACTAATAGAGGACGTGAAGGACCTCTTCAAGGAGAACTACAAACCACTGCTTAGGGAAATAAGAGAGCACACAAAGAGATGGAAAAACATTTCATGCTCATGGTTGGTAAGAATCAATATCATGAAAATGGCCATAGTGCCCAAAGTAATTTATAGATTCAATGCTATCTCCATCAAGCTACCAGTGACCTTCTTTACAGAACTGGAAAAAACCACCTTAAACTTCATATGGAACCAAAAGAGAGCCCACATAGCCAAGACAATCCTAAGCAAAAACAACAAAGCTGGAGGCATCACGCTACCTGACTTCAAACTATACTACAAATCTACAGTAATCAAAACAGCATAGTACTGGTACCAAAACAGAGATATAGACCAATGGAACAGAACAGAGGCCTTGGAAGTAACACCACACATCTACAACCATCTGATCTTTTACAAACCTAACAAAAACAAGCAATGGGGAAAGGATCCCCTATTTAATAAATGGTGTTGGGAAAACTGGCTAGCCATATGCAGAAAGCTGAAACTGGACCCCTTCTTTACACCTTATACAAAAATTAACTCAAGATGGATTAAAGATTTAAACATAAGAACTAACACCATAAAAACCCTAGAAGAAAACCTAGGCAATATCATTCAGGACACAGGCATAGGCAAGGACTTCATAACTAAAACACCAAAAGCAATGGCAACAAAAGCCAAATTAGACAAATGGGATCTAATTAAACTTAAGAGCTTCTGCACAGCAAAAGAAACAATCATTAGAGTGAACTGGCAACCAACAGAATGGGAAAAAATGTCAGCAATCTACCCATCTGACATAGGGCTAACATCCAGAATCTACAAAGAACTAAAACAAATATACAAGAAAAAAACAAGCCCATAAGAAGGCATTTATGTGGCCAAGAAACATGAAAAAATGCTTATCACCACTGGTCATTAGAGAAATGCAAATCAAAACCACATTGAGATACCATCTCATGCCAGTTAGAATGGCGATCATTAAAAAATCTGGAGACAACAGATGCTGGAGACGATGTGGAGAAACAGGAACACTTTTACACTGTTGGTGGGAGTGTAAATTAGTTCAAAAATTGTGGAAGACAGTGTAGTAGTTCCTCAAGGATCTAGAACTAGAAATACCATTTAACCCAGAAATCCCATTACTAGGTACATACCCAAAGGATTATAAATCATTCTATAAAGACACATGCACACATATGTTTATTGTAGCACCGTTCACAATAGCAATGAGTTGGCACCAACCCAAATGCCCATCAGTGATAGACTGGATAAAGAAAATGTGGCAATATACATGATGGAATACTATGCAGCCATAAAAAAGGACGAGTTCATGTCCTTTGCAGGGACACAGCTGAAGCTGGAAACCATCATTCTCAGCAAACTAACACAGGAACAGAAAACCAAACACTGCATATTCTCACTCATAAGTGGGAGTTGAACAATGAGAACACATCATACACTGGGGCCTGTCAGTGGTTGGGGGGCTAGGGGAGGGATAGCATTAGGAGAATACCTAATGTAGATGACGGGTTGATGGGTCCAGTAAACCACCATGGCATGTGTATACCTACGTAACAAACCTTCACATTCAGCACATGTATCCCACAACTTAAAGTAAAAATTTTTAAAAAGGAGCAAAAGTTCATATCTGGCTTACAGAGCCACTCCCCCAAAAACAAACAAAATGTGCAAAAGACCTGAGCAGGTGCATCCCAAATGGGACTATCCACATGGCCAGTTTGCATATGAAAAGGTGCTCAGCCTCCCCAGTCAACAGGAAAATGCAAATAAAAACCATAATGAGACACTACTTACTACACATTACCCACATGCCCTTGAGTAAAAAGACTGACAATACCAAGTGCTGATAAGAATGCAAAGAAATAAATCTCTCATAGATTGCTGGAGGGACAGAAAGTGTACCGTCACTTCAGTCATCTGTTTGGCACTATCCACTAGATGGTATGCACACCCTAGGGCCCAGGAGTTCCATTCTGAAGTATGTATCCACCAGGAATACATCAACCAACTTCTGAGACAGTGCAGGGACAGGGCTTATCTTCAGCTCACCCCACTACAGCATTATTTCTTGCATTCCCACTGATCACAAAACCCATACCATTACATCACCGGCATACCTGAAGTCATGCAAAGAAAATAACCACATTGTTTTTCTGCACTCTCATAATGTTTAAAAGAATAAACGAATGTTTAATTCTTTTACTTAAAGAATTCCAGAAACTAACCCTAGGAAATCCAAAATATCCAACCAAAATTGCCAGTGTCTCACCTCAGGAAGGAATGCTAAACAACTGATGTACAGCCTTCCTGCCACCGACCAGACCGCCAGCTAGCTCATTACTCAAGACAACCATCGTCAGCAGATAAGCTGACCCACATCCCCTACCCCTCACTTGCTCTACCCAGGCCAGCCCACATTCCTTACCTTGATATCAATTCCTTCTTAATTCCTGCTTAATAAAAAAATCCCTAACAGCTCATTTCAGGGAGTCAGCCAGAGAATCCTCCCTCTTCTGTGCTTCCTCCCTCATGCCTGGGCATAAGCTCCAATAAAGCCTTGTTGGGAAAACTCTTTTGGCCTCATGACAATTTCTATTGCATTGAGAGCCCAAGAACCTGCGGTCAGTAACACTCTGAGCAAAGAAAAAGGTCCCCTTTTCTGCAGGAGATGCAGCTTTGCATGCAGCCATACGTTTGGTGGAGTGCAGACTGTTTTTCAGTTGCATTTGCCTCTCTGGCTGGCTGCCTTTGGGCAGTGCACAGATATCAAACCCTCCCTGGCAGCCTTGCTTAGGAGAACAGAAAGATGATAATTACACACCTATCGGCCTACCAAGCACAGGCACACATGGAACATGTACTGGCACAGGGATACTACTGCCTGGGGCCGGCTGGATGTTGGTTGATGTCCCTTACCGCATAACCCTGTGTCTTTTTCTGGCACCATTTCAGTAGAGCATTGCGCTTGGAACCGCCATATTCCCGGGCCAAGGCCGCCAAAGGGTCTTTTCTTTCCACACTGGTTAGAAAGAAGGGCACAGAGTTAGAAGAAGATGCTAATATTTAGAATCCTCAAATAAACAAGAAATAAATACCTACTAGAAAAGCAAAAGTATATTAGCCGAATTAGTCACATTATTATTTTATATCTCACTGTATAAAATAAAAATTAAATTGTGCTTCCTATCATAAATCTAAGGAGAGTTGTGTTACATTTTGTTTTAAAATCCATCTGTTGCTCATCCATCTAGTCTTTTCTTTGTTTACTTAAGTACAATATTATTTGAATTAAAGATACCTAAACAAAACACACCCTATATCTTTCAAAACCAATTATCTAAATAACATGTAACAGGTACATTGTCTGGGAGCAGTGGCTCACATCTAGAATCCCAGAACTTTAGGAGCCAAGGCAGGAAGATTGCTTCAGCCCAGGAGTTCAAGACCAGCCTGGGCAACATAGCGAAACGCCATCTTTAAAAAAATAAAAAATAAAATAATTAGCTGGGCATAATGATGTGCACCTGTAATTACAGCTAATCAGGAGGCTGAGGCAGGAGGATAGCTTGAGACCAGGAGTTCAGGGTTGTAGTGCACTATGATTGTGCCACCTCACTATAGCCTAGACAACAGAGCAAGACCCCATCTCCAAAAAATAAAAGTAAACAAATTTTAAAGGTAGATTAAAAGGGCATATTAAAAACATCAGATATCCTGCCATTGTTTATCTCAATAACATAAATGTAAAATTGAAATAAGAATTTTACTAATTTAACTTTTCATTATGAAAGGTAAAATATCAATTTTTACCTTTATCAATTTTTCATTATGAAAGGTAAAATATCAATTATGAATAGCATATTCATATACACATAGCCTTTTGTATGCATTTCTGGCATAAAGAAAAGGGCAATTCAGAATAGCACTAATTCTGGTCCTTAAAATCTCTTTCAATTATGTAAATCGCTTGTACTTAAACAGGACAGTATGTAATATCTGGGGCTTTACATTACGCCTGTAAAACACACGACTTCATCTATTCGGATTCAAATATATGCTATACCCAAAGGTGTAACAAGACCTGAATTAATTCAGACTTCCATAAATCCTTCTATATATCCATATTTGTAATTATAATATTTACTAAAAAGCTATTACTCCTAAAGTAGCCAATTTTGTATACTGATACATCTACTCAATTCTTAAGTTCTACAAAGTCAAATACTATGTGTGTTGCACAATGCAAGGGGCTGGAAGAGATACCAGAATGTAAGCTGAACATTTACTGTCCACTAAATTATAGCATAAATGGAGACAATGGCATGAACTGTGCAACATTGTTCCACGCTACAAAGCAGTACAGAAACTAAACGCCCAAAACAGTGTAGACACCAAAGTCAGAGAAGGGATATGTCAATGTGCCAGGTATGAGGTACAACTTCATGAAAGGTTTGACCTTGAAGGAGAAGCAGTATTTACAGTATGAAAGGACAAAAGAAAAATGATTCAGGCTAAAACCTTATACACAAAGACTTGCCATCAGAAATTCTCATGTGATACTACAAAGGCAGGGACTAAAACAGGCTCAGGTGGAGGGAGGAACAGAGCCATTCTGGAAGGTGGGTGGGGTGGTGCTGAGTCGTGAGGCATCTAGAAGACCAGGATTAGGAGTGTGGATGACAGAGTCATGCGAGATTTTTGTGAGATCTGCAGCAGGATGTGCTCAGTGCTTCAGATTAACCAACACAGAGAAGCAGGGAAGACATAAGAAAGAGAAGCAGCAGCTGAAAGAGGTTTGCTGTGGCCTGGATGACCAGGGGCACTGAAAAGGGAGGAGGTGACAGAGGTGTGGAAGCAAAGACCAGCTCTTAGTGACCACCCTGCTGGTCTTGCCATCCTCTCCCTCTGCCAACCCCTCCTTCACATCCTTGTGAAAGTCCTTCTTAAACACTGATTTCAAAATGCCTCTCCAACCCTTACATGCCACTGTTTTCTGATGAATCCCCTTAAAATGCAGGTCCAATCTCACTGCACAATGTCAAAATCTGAAACAAAATCCCACAAACTTGGTGGTTCCCCAGTGCTTTACCAAAATAATGCACAAACCTCTTCCTTAGCAATGAAGATTAATTACAATATGGTTCCAACCTGCCTTCCAGCTGGAATGTCCTAGTCACCTATCCATCCACCCAAAAAATACTGACAGAGAGCTTGTTATGCATATGTATGGCAGGGTCCCTGCCCTCAGGAAGCCCATAGTCTAGTCCAGACACATAATCCACCCACACTCCCTGAACACTACTCCACAGCATGGTTGTAATGGTACCTTTAGAGCCCTTGGCAGAAATGCCACTTCTCTCTAGACTTCTTGATCCAACTAACAACCTCTCAAGACTTTGCTTATGCAGTATTGTTTTTACAGCCCTTAATTCCATTTTGCATACTACTGCTGTCCAGGGTCCTCCTTTTAGACTCACCAAGGGCAGGCACAGTGTCTTAGTCATGTTCATGCAGGAAATATTTATAAAAGTAAATTGGCCATGGGGACAAACAGCAAGAATAAAAGGTGATCAGCCCGATGTTTTTCTGATTTCTTATTGTTTGAAACATGATACCTGAGTTTGCTTTGTGGTTTCCATGCCCTGGTGGAAGCGCTCAGCAGTCTTGTGTCCCCGAAGCCCAGAGATGGGGGTCTGCTCAGTGACTCCAGTGAGGGACTCTTGCGGAGGTGCGGGTCCGGCTTCAGGGCCTCAGTCCTTCCCTTTAGAATATCTGTGGGAACAACCACATAATCACCCATTCCTCAAGCACCAGCTCTTGACTGCCATCATATTTCTTCTCAAATATAACACAGTTCTCATTTTATCCTCAAGTACAAACATATATATAGTTTCTGAAGTAATAAAAATGCAATAGGGATGTGGATTCTCCAGGCAGGACCACAATATCATTTATAGGATCTAGCGCCGGATCAACCTCTTGTTCAAAAATTACTGCGAATTTCAAGACGATGTCATCAGAGTATTACACCAAGCATGTGCTCTTCTAAGGGCCTTGTGCAAGTGCCAACAAAGCCAGCCCTGTCCCCAGGTAATACCTTTTGTTTTAATTGACAGACATCTGAGAGATAGTGGCAGAAAAATGCCTTGTATGATGATCAGATCACAGGTAAACAAGAAGCTGGTAACCAAAAAAAACTATTTTATGACAGAAAAGGCCATTCTAGCCATAGGGCCTGGCTTGCTAAAAAAGAAGTAAAAATCATTCTTTCAAGGCTCCTTTCTGCTGTCATATTAGTCTGCGTCAAAACAGGTAATGAAATGGACTGAATCCTTCAGATGATATTCCTTTTTCTTTTTCTCTTTTAGAGACAGGGTCTTGCTGTGTTGCCCAGGCTGGAGTTGGACTCGACCTCCTACAGCAATCCTCTGCCTCAGCCTCCCAAGTAGCTGAGACTACAGGAGAGTGTACCACCATGTCTAGCCAGATGATATTTCCTAAAGGATCATAAAAGAATGGAACAGAAGAAACTTTTCAAGATTGTCTAGTTTATATTTATAGAGGCAACTGGAGCTCAGAGAATTAAGTGCCTTGTTCAAAGCTACACAGCAGGCCAGGGACCAGGATTAGCTCACAGTGGTCCCTATAACCTGCGAATAGTCACAGAAGAAAACAATCCTTCTACAGCTCATAGCCATTAATTAGGGGCAGTAAAGTTGGGAGTGAGGCTGGTCAGCTCTAAATAGCAGAGAAAAACAGTATTTATATCACTAAAGAGAACAACAAGAACAGCACATTAATCTTTGGTTTCTGCAGCTCCCAATGACCTCAACGTTGACAAGCAATTTCTGGAGATTGTCAGAAGCAAGTAATTGTCCCTGCAATCCTTTGCTGTAATAACAGTAAACAGAATCATCCAAGCAGACAGGTGCCTGGTGGGGGCAAAGTGAGGAGGGCTGTCAATGAGGTATTAACTTCAGAGCAATAGCTGTTGTGGTCTCAAGTTCAGTATGTATCTTGTCAACTAAAATAATGGTTTTTTGGACAGGCATGGTGGCTTATGCCTGTAATCCCAATGCTTTGGGAGGCCAAGTCAGGTGGACTGCTTGAGGCCAGAACAGGCCAGCCTGGACAAATTTGTGAGACCCTGTCTCTACCCCCTCAAATTTTTTTGTAATTAGCCAGGCATGGTGACATGCACCTCTAGTCCCAGCCACTTGAAAGCTGAAGCAGGAGGGTCACTTGAGACCAGAAGTTTGGGGCTGCAGTGAGCTATGATAATGCCACGGCACTCCCGCCTATGTGAGAGCAAGACTCTGTCTCAAAGAAAACCAAAAAGAATGGTGTCTCTACACAACAGGAAACTTTAAGGCTAGTGGGACAGAGAAGACACAAATATTATCTACCAAAGGCTTACCTAGTACACTTAAAAAACGGTTGAGATGGTAAATGTTATATTATGTGTCTTTTACCACAATTTTTCAAAAACCCCACACCTAGCACTATGCGTATAATCTAGTTATTCCCTCTTCTGTGCTACACAGCGGTGACTGTAAGCCAAGTGGACCTCCCGCTCTGCTTTGGCCTCCTCCACTCCCCTCCTAGCACGGGGCACTCAGGCCTGGTCTCCTGCAGCGCAGACTCTCTCATTTCTCTACCTCCACTGAACTCCATCTGTTTGTTCTTACACTCTTGACTTTACACTGGCCTTTGGTTTCCATTTCCTCCTGCTGGGAAGTCATTATCATGACTTGGAGTCCCACATAAACTATCATTGCTTATTTAGAAAGCTATCACTCAGCGCAGTCAGCAGCCTCAGCACCAAGAAGCACATGGTAGAAAGAATCAGGAGACTTCCTGGCTGGAGAGCCATCCAAAATCACTGCAGCCTTAATAAGTCACTCAATCTCTGTAGGGCTTGAATCTCTCCCATGTAAAATTCAAGGAATGGGCCGAGATCATCTTCAAATTTTCTTATCAGTGTTTATCCAACTCTAAAATCTTTATTTAATTCCATGAAAAAGCAAAGAAGGTTATTCAGAAGGGAAAGTTCTTTTATATAAACAACTATTTTAAGAACAAGCTGGATTGTGCTTGACTAAGGTCTAAAGGAAGTACAGTTGTAGAAATTTTATTTTTTGCTTAGAAACCAAAGGATTTCTGTCCATGTGATGCAGACTTTTGGCTTTCTATCCTTCCTACCGGCACCCATAAACAGTTCATTTAGCGTTCTTTTTTACTTTTTTATTTCCTAACAGTGACCGCATAGACACATACATAGGTTCTAGGGCCCAAATTCTGGACAACCTGAACTTCCCACTAGGCTCAAGTGCTGTTGTCCTTTTAGTTCTGGGCAGGTAAACTGGATCAGCAGAGAAGAACAGGTGAGATGTGCACAGCAAACACTTCCACAGCACTCACCACGAGCCCAGCATGTTCTAGGCACTTTAACGTGCTAACTCAATCCTTAATATGATCCAATGAGGTGGACAGGATTATTTCCATTTTAGAGATGAGGAGATAAAAGCACAGAGAGGTGGGGTGATGAGGCCAAAGCCAGGCTGAGCAGCAGTGATGAGACTCAAACCCACATGTCCCTGCTTCTGGGTCCCCTCTTGACGGCTGCTTCACATCAGCCTGTGACACAGGAGATGTAGTGCAAACCCAAATGTGATGATGGGTGGGGACTGCTGAATGCAACCTCCACTTTACAACCAAAATTTGAGTTAAAAAAAAAAAAAACAAAAACACACACACACACACACACACACACACACACACACGGTACAGCAATAGGAAGAGGACTGCACCAAAAGACAAATACCTTTAAAGAGGCAACTTTTGAGAATTGCAGAAGTAGAAGACAAATTCCAAATCAGGTAAGATTCTTCCCCTTAAATCAGTTACTTTTTAAAGATTAGAAAATATGCTCTTGAGATTCACTTAAAAAACAACAGGCCAGGTGCAGTGACTCACACCTATAATCCCAGCACTGTGGGAGGCTGAGGCAGGAGGATCAGTTGAGGCCAGGAGTTTGAGACCAGACTGGGCAACAAAGCAAGACCATGTCTCTAAAAAAAGAAAAAAACCCCACAAAATTGGGCCTGTCTCCCTAGCACAAGGGCACTGAGAAGTACAGCTGGCAGGAGACAAGACACTTTCTCCTTTCGTCAGCTACGCTGCTGCATCTAACATCCATGACACGTACGTTATTCAGGGGTTGAAATCACCTGCAAGAAATGCCACTGATTATTTTTCTAAGCTCAGTTTCGTGCAAAGAAATGAAGAAAAGTTAACTGCATGGAAAGATAAGTAAACAGTTCTTCATGTTTACATAATTTACCTGAGAGAGGAAGGTCGGGAAGGTCCAAGCGTTGAGTCACCCCTCTGCTGGCTGGCCGCACACTGCTGTAAGTTGAATGCCTCTGTAAAAAGCAGGGGAACACCGCATGGTGAGCTCATAACATCAAGAATAGCACAAACACAGGTATGTGTGTGTGTGCATGGGTGGGTGTGCAATAGTTCTTAAACACAGTGGAATAAGCAGGGGGGTTTATAATTAACTCATTTGAACAGGCAATACATGCAAATAGACACCATCCTCAAAAGCAATAAAAACGACAAATAGTGAAGAGAAAGTCTCCTTTTCCTTCCCATCCCCCAGTTCTTCTATCCAAGGGTAATCATTATTAATTGGCTTTGTGAATATCTTTCCTGGAATGTTCTACATATATTCAAGGATGTGTGTAAAAGTATTTTTTTAACTGCCAATAGGTATATGAAAAGGTACTCAACATCTCTAATCATCAGGGAAATGCAAATCAAAACTACAGTGACATGCCACCTCACATCTATTAGGAAGGCTATCATCNAAAAAAAAAAAAAAAAAAAAACAGAAAAATCACAAGTGTTGGTGAGGAGGTGGAGAAAATGAAACTCCTGTGGACTGTAGGTGGGAATGTACAATGGTGCAGCCATTACATCAAACAGCATGGAGGATTCCTCAAAAAATTAAAAATAGTACTACCAAATGATTCAGCAATGCCACTTCTTGGTATTTATCCAAGAAAATTGAAAACAGGATCTCAAAAAGATATATGCACCCTTATGTTCATTGCAGCATGATTCACAACTGCTAAGAGGTGGAAGCAACCTAAGTGTCCACCACCAGATGAATGCATGAAGAAAATGTGGTATATAATATACAATGGAATATTATTCAGCCTTAAAAAAGAAGGAAATCCTGTCCCATGCTACAACATAAATGAGTGTTGGAGATATTATACTAAGTGAAATACTCCAGTCACTGAAGGACAAGTGCGGCATAACTCCACGTTCGTTAGGAATCTAATGTAGTCAAAATCACAGAAGCAGACAGTGGAGCCGTGGCTCCCAGAGGCCTCAGAGAGGGGAAGTGGGAATAATTCCGTGGGTACAGAGTTTCAGCCAGGCAAGACAGAAAGTTCTAGAGGACACAATTATGGCAACAACCGATACTGGGCAGGGCCAGAGGAGGGAGAAGCAAGGATTGAAAAACTGTTGGGTACTATGCTCACTACTTGGGTGATGGGATCAGTCATACACCAAACCTCAGCATCCCAAAATATATCCATGTAACAAATCTGCACATGTACATCCTGAATTTGAAATAAAAGTTGAAATTATTCAAAAAAATTCTACAAACCTGCCATACTATATTGTGCTTCTAATTGATAATAAACCTGCCATACAATATTGTGCTTCTAATGGATAATATTTAAAAATTTGTTAAGAGAGTAGATTTCATGTTGTATTTTTTTACTGCCATTTAAAAAAGCATTTCAGAATGCAAGTAAGCATGATATTATTAAAGGAAAAACCTTGAAAAAAAAAAACTCTGTTTTTCTAAAAACACAAATGTTATAGCTTACATTGTTTTGTATACCGATTTGTTTCTTTCACTTACTGTATCTTGGATGTCATTCTCTACCCACCATCACCCACCATGTTGGCAGCTTCCCATGAGAAGTGCCACAAGAGGCCAAGCACATGGCTCTGGGGCCAGGTGGCTTCATTCTCTGTGCCTTATTTTATCTGTAAAATGGCAATGATACTAAAAATACTTACCTCAGAGAGTTATGGGAGGATTAAATGAGTTAAATCCAGTTAGAACAATCAAAACACAGCCCAGCACATGGTAAGCATTCAGTAGATCTTAGCTATTTTCATTACCATAATTTATTTCAGTGATTCTCTATTGATATTGATATTAGTATAAGGAACAATACTGCAATGAACATCCTGGTACATGTGTCTGTGCAGGGCCATTCTGAGGCTTTCCAGAACATTCTTTCTCTTAGAGGCTCTACTTCATATCACTTTTTTTTTGAGACAAGAGTTTCACACTGTCACCCAGGCTGTAGTGCAGTGGCGCGATCTCGGCCCACTGCAACTTCTGCCTCCTGGGTTCAAGCAATTCTCCTGCCTCAGCTTCCCGAGTACCTGAGACTACAGGCATGTGCCACCACACCCGGCTAATTTTTGTATTTTTTGTAGAGACGGGGTTTCACCATGTTGGCCAGGATGGTCTCGATCTCCTGACCTCATGATCTGCCCACCTCAGCCTCCCAAAGTGCTGGGATTACAGGCGTGAGCCACCACGCCTGGCCTGCTTCGTATCACATTAGACACAATACCATGTTCCCACATCCCACAAAAATATAATGGTTGTGGTATACAGTTTTCAAAAGTAGTTTTAATTTTGCTTTTGAAGTTGGCCAAACAAAAGTAACAATATGGGGCATTCCTATCCCATTCACAATCTTGTGGCAATATTTTACCATTAAGTATGACATTTGCTGTAAATATGTAATAGAGACCTTTTATCATATTAAAGAATTTCCATCAAGAAAGATATTAATCTTTATTAAATACATTTTCCTGCCACCTACTAAGATGATCTTTTTTTTTGTTTTTGAGACAGAATCTTGCTCTGTTGCCCAGGAGTGCAGTGGCACGATCTCAGCTCACTCACTGCAGCCTCTGCCTCCTGGGTTCAAGCGACTCTCCTGCCTCCCAAGTAGCTGGGGTTACAAGGGTGTGCCACCACATGCAGCTAATTTTTGTATTTTTAGTAGATATGGGGTTTCACCATGATGACCAGGCTGGTCTTCAACTCCTGGCCTCTAGTGATCCGCCTACCTTGGCCTCCCAAAGTGCCAGGATTACAGGTGTGAGCTACTGCACCCAGCCAACCATATTCTTTTTACACCTTTGTTAATGTGGTAAATTCCTGTGGTTGGCTTCAATAGTTAAAATCACCTTGCATTCCTGGAATAAACCCAACGTGACATGATCTTTTTCATGTATTTCCGAATAAGGTTTTCCAAGATTTTCTTCAGGATTTTTGCAAAGAGGTTCATGAGAAAGACTGACCTTTTAATTTTCTGTCTAATAATGTTCTTGCAAGTATTAGGGATCAAAGCTATGCTAACCTCTTTTCTAGTCTCTGAATTTACTAAGGAAGATGTTATTTCTTCCTTAAATGTTTGAGAGGTTTCATGGTGAAGCCATGAGGACCTGGCATTTCCTTTAAGGTAAAGATATCAATTATAGGTGATTGAGATTTCCTACTTTTTCCTACGTAAGTTCAGTAAATTACATTTTCCTAGGATTTTGACAATTTCATCAATATTTTCTAATTTATAGCACAAGCTAGTAATCTCTAATATTCTCTTTCTTTTGCTTTAATAATTATGAGATCTTCAGTGATGTACCCATTTAAAAATTCCTGATACGGGTAATTTATGCATTAGCTTTTTCAGATGTTTTGAATTTTAATAGTCCTTTAAAAGAACAAACTCCATGCAGAACTCCTTTAAATAGTCTTTTCACTGTAAGTATCTAGTAAAACAAAAATCTGGTTTTGTCGGACTGAAAGCATCTATCTTTTGTGTTCACCTTTGACGGGTATTTTCACCAGGTATAGCATTTTGAAGGTTATTTTCACCAGGTAAAGGAAAGCAGATATTTTCTTTCAGCATTTTGCAGATGCCACTACATTGTCTTTGGGGCTTCCATCATTTTTGTTGAGAAGAAAGATGGCAGTTTTGCTCTTGATCCTTTGCCATTGAGGTGTCTTTTTTCTTTTGTGTGCTTTTAGGATGCTTTCTCTTTAATATCCAGCAGTTTTAACCTAATGTGTCTAGGTGGTTTTCTTTGTACTTAATTTCACTTGGAGTTCATATTGCTTCTTGAATGTGGGCTTGACATCTTTTACCAGTTTTGGAAATTCTTGGTCATTATGCCTTCCAATATTGCTTCTGCCCTTTTCCCACCTTTTGGGGACTCCAATTACACATGAAATCTTCTCGCCCCATCCCATATGTTTCTTATGTCCTTTTCTCTATTTCCTATCCTTTTTCTCTGTGCTTCAGTTCAGATATTTCTACTGACTTGTCTTCAGTTCTTTAAGCCTCTCTTGATATCTCTAATGGATTCTTTTATTACAGATTGTGGTTTTCTGTGGAAATTCTCCACCTTGTCCCTTATTTTGTTGACTGCATTAATCTTTTTTGTTTTAGGGTCTATGTCTAATAATATCAATATCTAAATCTTCTGTGTCTGTTTCCATTGACTATTTTTCTCTTGGTTTTTCATCATCTGTGTTCAAGCAATTCTCCTGCCTCAGCCTTCTGAGCAGCACCACCGTACCCAGCTAATTTTGTATTTTCAGTAGAGACAAGGTTTCACTACATTGACCACACTGATCTTAAACTCCTGACCTTGTGATCTGCCCACCTTGGTCTCCCAAAGTCCTGGGATTACAGGAGTGAGCCACCGTGCCCAGCCATATCTGGTATTCGTAAAAGTTACTACACGACATTGTACGTTTTAAAATGTGGTTATGATTTAAGGATCTAGGTGATGTAATTGTCTGCCAGAGAGTATTTACTTCTACTTCCAGAAGGCAGTTAAGATAGGGGAAGAACATCTAAATCCAAACCCATGTTTTTATAAGTTTTAAGACTGAACAAACAAAAGACTTGCTTAAGATACTTAGGGAGGATATTTTAATAATCGAATAGCTAGAAAGACATTTTAAGGCAGGAAACAAAACAAAATCTTAAAAGAAAACACAACACAAAAATGTAAAATTTCTCTTCAGTAAAAGATAACTATTAATATAAATAACATTAAAAGATAACAAAGATAATAAAATTACATATGAAAAATGCACAATATATCAAGATTTCTTACAAACTAGAAAAAGACTAACACTTCAAAAGAAAACCAGGCAAAGTATGCAAGTTTCCATACAGACATACAAAAGATAAATGGCCTATAAACATATGAAGAAGTGCTTAACCTTACTGATAAAGTAATGCTAGATATTATTGTTCATTTATTCAATATTAAAACTTTATAAACAGTGTCAAAATTCTGGGAAAACAGTACTGTGAGTGGGAGGGCAAACTGACGGGCAATGAGTCTATCAAGTTTCTCAACATGCTGGAACAGGTCAAATATACTTCCTTTTCTAGGACTCCATTTTCTTTTACTAGGAATCAATTTGTAGAAGATCTCAAGAAGGGCTTACTCAACTCCATTCTCATCTCTTTGTAGGGTGACTTGCTGAATTATAAGGGACTGGGAAGCTAAAGGGTATATATACTAGCCAAACTCCCTTAAAGCTTGGCTCATCAAGTGGCCTAGCTTCTGTCAAACAGGCCCCCTCTCAGAGCATCTGGAAAGTGCAAGGGAGTGTAAGATCCCTTCTGCAGCTTCTCCTGGCAAGCATCATTGGAAAGGCATTAGCTGCTCTTTGGCAGGGGAGCACAGGTTCTGGGGTCTGTTCCACTGTTTTCTGGGCAGTATCAGGCAGGCATAGAGCCTGCTTTGCTGGCATGGACTGCACCTGTGGCACTGTTGTCCTGAGGCTGATCCTTGATCTTGGGCAGCAGTGGCAGTCCTGGGTAAGCACCTAGAGACAGAAGCTCCTTTAATGGGCCAACTTTCAGATGCTCTGGGAACCTTTCCTGGAAGCTCAGTGCAGTCTAGAGCTTTCTCCAGCCCTCCCGGTACCAAAAGCCCCGTATTAAATTCCTTTCTGCTTAACTACTGATCTCCTGGTTTTAACTAGTAATCTCTGATATTTGCAAATGAATCTTGATATACCCTTTTTAAAAAAGTAACCGCCACATTGGGAGGCCAAGGCGGGTGGATCATGAGGTCAAGAGATCGAGACCATCCTGGTCAACAAGGTAAAACCCCGTCTCTACTAAAAATACAAAAATTAGCTGGGCATGGTGGCGCGTACCTGTAGTCCCAGCTACTCGGGAGGCTGA
>NW_016107944.1:102990-106702 GCF_001604975.1 Cebus imitator
ACAAATATTTATTGAACTTCTACTATAATGTGGCCATGTGCCGGCCAGTGTTATAGATAAGAGATATAACAGCAAGCAAAATGAACAAAAATCTCTGACCTCATGAAGCTTATATTCTGACGATAAAGTGAGATAAGTATTGGAATAATGCATAGTGTAGTCCAATTTACAAAACACACACCCTACACACACACACATACACACACAGACACTACTATGTGTAAAGAAAACCATCTAGAGGGATACAGAGCAAACCATAAACAGTGATTATTTCTGGGGCTCATCTACCTGCATTGGAGAGACAGCAGCTGCTGGAGCAGTCCTCACTGGTATCCCACTTAGGGGACTTCTGGGGGTCTTATGGACAGAAATATTCTGTCCAGCTCCACCTGCCAAGAAAAAACATGGGAACATTTACATGTTGTTCCACTTCAAAATAGCTGATAGTTCCTGATTTCTCACTACTTTTTTTGGTGGCTTCAGGAGTATCACTGTTTAGTGAAATATTTACTCTATTATCCTTTTCTTCTCTGGTCTAGAGCTAAACTGGGGAAACAAGAAAGGAGGAGTTAGCTGAGTGGAGGTCAGTCTTAGATACAGGATAGCTGGGCAAAAAGAAAATGTGTAAATAATGAGGTGCCTAGGAAAGGAAGGAAAAGAAAAGCTCTTGTACAAATTGTTACTGTTAGTTCATTTCCAGTCTTCACAGACGTGAAAGGCTTTCATGTCTTTGAATATGTAGAGTCTAGTCTTAATCTAATTTAGGTGCAAACAATTTTAGCAGAGACAATCAGGTACATCCTAGAATTAACTTTTACTACAGTCTCCCAATACAAAATGGCATGACTGTTGCAGTCTGGGGAAGGCAGATATTGTTATTGGGGAGAGATACACATTGTTTCTTCTATTGCTATGTTTATGTATGAAGTATAGATATGAATCTTTCTCATATAGGAAGATAAGCATGACTAAAGGGGAATTGTGAGTCCATCAGACAATATCAGGAAAAGCTGGGAACATACCTAGATCAGGAGTGACAGATTAGCACAGGTGCTCATGTACAAGACCAGGTAGAAAAATGTCTAGCAGGTTGCAAGGTGAGGATGGCCGGGGGCTTACAAGACGGCCAGGTGCACAGGTGGGATGTCTCGTTTCCTAGGAGATGAAGTCTCTAGCTGACCCTTATGATTCTCATGAGATGGCAAAAGGCTAATAGTAGTGACCTGAATTTAATGGCTATGAGAGGCAGAAAAGATAGCAAGGCAGGAACTGGAGGGACAGAAGAGGTAGAGAGGAAGAGGTTGCATTTGTGTTATTCATGTACCAGGCTCTCCATCGGTGCCTCCCCGGAGCCTCAGTTAGGCTCCTGCATGCAGTGGCTGCACCTGGTAGAACCTGGAAAGCGCCCTTGTGGTTGTAGCAACGTAGGGCCAGGGTCTAGTAGAAACAGTAGACATATCAAATGTCGGGCCAAAATTTGCATTTGGAGCTTTGCTCATAGAAAAAATGATTAAATACCTGGGCGTCCCAAGTCAAATGACTTGATAAGTGACTTAACGGTGGTTGCGGACTCTGGGGGTGTTGGAGATGTTCTGTTAACACAGACACCAGGCCACCGGCCAGCAGCATCGATCTCGGAGGACTCCAGCTCTTCATCCACAGGTCTGCACGGCAAAGAGCAAATCAGATTGAAAAGGTGGAGGACATCCCCATGGAAGATAAAGATGCAGAGGAAAACAGAACTGATGTGAAGAAAGTAAAGGAAGCTGGAAGGGAATTCTAAATTTAACATCCTGTTTTCTCTACCAGTTTGCATCTTTAGAAAATAATGTAGACATTGCTCTCAATTTTTAGAAGAGCTGTTTTCTTGGGAAATGATTGGAAATAATATTTTTATATGTAGAATGACTTATGGCTATTCTGCAAATTGTGCATTTTTTGGTGAAAAAATGCAAATGTTATTGATTATATTTATTTCGCCTACTGTCAGTGGTGAATGCAGTGGATTGGCTTGCTGACATGTGCTCCAAACTCCATGCAGCACACAGAGTTTGGAAAGATGAAATCTCACAGCTCTCCTGAAGCTGGGATTTTGGGTGTGATTCAAGTTCCACCAATTAGAAAGACTTGGGCAAGACCTGGAGTAGGATCTGAGTCAGATGAGCAGGACACAGGGTGTTCACTATGTGGACAGAGACTGTAGCAGAGACAAGATGCTCTGGTGATGGCAACTGTGGTGGTAGCTTTCCAACTGGGCAGGCAGTTTTTTGAAGTTAAGCCTCCTGTTCTAGCGGAGGGAGCAGGTTCCCTGGTGATCCAGTTCTGTGTGCAGACTTTGGGAACTGCTCCTGGAAGCTCAGCCTTCCCAACAATTCTGAAAGCCATTTAACACCTTTCTGCCTAAGCCAAAGAGAGTGTGATCCATTATATACAACAGAATCCTGACTCAGACACTCTGCCTTCTAAGCCTAAGAATGGTAACGGTACTCTGGACTTCTGCCAAGATGGCCAAGTAGGAACAGCTCCAGTCTGCAGCTCCCAGCAAGAGTGATCCAGAAGATGAGTGATCTCCACATTTCCAACTGAGGTACCAGGTTCATCTCATTGGGACTGGTTAGACAGTGGGAGGAGCCCAAGGAGGGCAAACTGAAGCAGGGTGTGGTGTGGCCTCACCTGGGAAGCACAAGGGGCTGAAGAACTCCCTCTCCTAGCCCAGGGAAGCCATTAGGGACTTTTCCAGGCACTCCGGCACTCTGGTTCAGAAACTGCGCTTTTCCCATGGTCTCCACAACCTGTAGACCAGGAGATTCCTTCTGGTGCCTACAACACCAGTGCCCCAGTGTCCAGCACAAAACTGGGGGGCTGAACCGCTCATTCCCCTGAAAAAGAGGGGGCTAAAGCCAGGGAGCCAAGTGATCTAGCTCAGTAGGTCCCACCCCCACAAAACTCAGCAAGCTAAGATCCACTGACTTGAAATTCTCAAGGCAGCATAGCAGTCTGAGCTCAACCTGGGACATTCAAGTTTGGTGTGGGGAGGGGCATCCACCATTACTGAGGCTTGGGTAGGTAGTTCTAAACTCACCCCTGTAAATAGAGTTGCTGGGAAGTTCACACAGCAACTGGGCGGATCCCACAGCAGCCCAGCAAGGCCTCTGCAGGCAAACTGTGATGAGACTTACTTCTTGCTGAGCAGTGCATCTCTGAAAAAGGGCAGCAGCCTGTCAAGTACTTATAAATAAAGCCCCATCTTCCTGGGACAGAGCACCTGGGAAAGGGGCAGTGTGGGTCCCGCTTCAACAGACTTAAATGTCCCTGCCCAGCAGCTCTGAAGGAACCAATGGAGCTCCCATCACAGCACTTAAGCTCTGATAAGGGACAGACTACCTGCTTAAGTGGCTCCCTGACCCCTTTTTATCCTGACTGGGAGTGACTCATACAGGAGAGCTCTGGCTGACATTTGGCAGGTACCCTTCTGGGACAAAGCTACCAGAGGAAGGAACAGGAAGCAATCTTTGCCATTCTGCAGCCCATGCAGGTGATTCCCAGGCAAGCAGGATGTGGAGGGGACCTCCAGCAGACCTGTGGCAGAGGGGCCTGTTAGAAGGAAAACTAAAAAACAGAACGGATAGCTTCACCATCAACAGAAAGGAAGTCCACTCAGAGGCCCCATCCAAATGTCACCAACTTCAAAGACCAGAGGTAGATAAATCCA
>NW_016107944.1:107022-113683 GCF_001604975.1 Cebus imitator
AGCAACCCCAAGACACATAATTGTCAGATTCACCAGGGTTGAAATGAAGAAAAAAATGCTAAGGGCAGCCGGAAAGAAAGGTGAGGTTACCCACAAAGGGAAGCCCAACAGACTCACAGCAGATCTCTTGGCAGAAACCCTACAAGCCAGAAGAGAGTGGGGGCCAATATTCAATATCCTTAAACAAAATAATTTTCAAACTAGAATTTCATATTCAGCCAAACTAAGCTTCGTAAGTGAAGGAGAAATAAAATTCCTTACAGAAAAGCATCTGCTGAGAGATTTCATCACCACCAGGCCTGCCTTACAAGAGCTCCTGAAGGAAGCACTAAACATGGAAAGGAAAAACCAGTACCAGCCACTGCAAAAGCATTCCAAATTGTAAAGACCATCGACAATATGAAGAAACTGCATCAACTAATATGCAAAACAACCAGATAACATCAAAATGGCAGGATCAAATTCACACACATTAACCTTAAATATAAATGGGCTAAATGCCCTAATTTAAAGGTACAGATTGGCAAATTGGATAAAGAGTCAATATCTATTGGTGTGCTGTATTTAGGAGACCCATCTCATATGCAAAGACACATATAGGCTCAAAGTAAAGGGATGGAGGAAGATGTACCAAGCAAAAGGAGAGCAAAAAAAGCAGGGGTGCAATCCTAGCCTCTGATAAAACCAACTTTAAACCAACAAAGATCAAAAGAGACAAAGAAGGGCATTACATAATGGTAAAAGGATCAATGCAACAAGAAGAACTAATTATCCCAAATATATATGCACCCAATACGGAGCACCCAGATACATAAAGCAAGTTCTTAATGACCTACAAAGAAACTTAGACTGCCATACAATATAAGTGGGAGACTTTAACACTCCATTAGGATATCCAGGACTTGAGCTCAGATCTGGACCAAGTAGACCTGATAGACATCTACAGAACTCTCTACCCCAAATTCACACAATATACGTTCTTCTCAGCACCATATCGCACTTACTCTAAAATTGACCACATAATTGGAAATAAATCACTACTCTGCAAATGCAAAAGAATAGAAATCATAACAACAGTCTCTCAGACCACAGCACAATCAAATTAGAACTCAGGATTAAGAAACTCACTCAAAATCGCACAACTACATGGAAACTTAACAACCTGCTCCTGAATGACTACTGGATAAACAATGAAATTAAGGCAGAAATAAAGATGTTCTTCAAAACCAATGAGAACAAATATACAACGTACCAGAATCTCTGGAACACATTCAAAACAGTGTCTAGAGGGAAATTTATAGCACTGAATGCCCACATGAGAAGCGAGGAAAGATCTAAAATTGACATCCTAACGTCATTATTAAAAGAACTAGAGGAGCAAGATCAAACAAACTCAAAAGCTAGCAGAAGACAAAAAATAACTAAGATCACAGCAGACCTGAAAATACAGACACAAAAAAACCTTTCAAAAAAATCAATAAATCCAGGAGCTGGTTTTTTTAAAGATCAACAAAATAGATAGACCTCTAGCCAGATTAATAAAAAAGAAGAGAGAGAAGAATCAAATAGATGCAATAAAAAATGATAAAGGGGATATCACCACCAATTCCACAGAAATACAAACTACCATCAGAGATTGTTACAAACACCTCTATGCACATAAACGAGTAAATCTAGAAGAAATGGAAAAATTCCTGGACACTTACCCAAGACTAAACCAGGAAGAAGTTGAATCCCTGAATAGACCAATAACAAGGTCTGAAGTTGAGGCAGCAAGTAATAGCCTACCAACCAAAAAAAGTCCAGGTCTACATGGGTTCACAGCCAAATTCTACCAGCGGTACAAAGAGGAGCTGGTACCATTCCTTCTGAAACTATTTCAAACAATACAAAAGAGGGAATCCTCCCTAACTCATTTTATGAGACCAACATCATCCTGATACCAAACCCTGGCAGAGACACAACTAAAAAAGAAAACTTCAGGTCAGTATTCATGATGAACATTGATGCGAAAATCTTCAATAAAATACGGGCAAACTGAATCCCACAGCACATCACAAAGCTTATCCATCATGATCAAGCTGGCTTCATCCCCGGGATGCAAAGCTGGTTCAGCATTTGCAAATCTATAAACATAATCCATCACATAAACAGAACCAAAGACAAAAACCACATTATTATCTCAATAGATGCAGAGAAGGCCTTCGACAGAACTCAACAGCCCTTTATGATAAAAACTCTCAATAAACTAAGTATTGATAGAACGTTTCTCAAAATAATAAAAGCTATTTATGACAAACCCACAGCCAATATCATACTGAATGGGCAAAAGTGGAAGCATTCCCTTTGAAAACTGGCACATGACAAGTATGTCCTCTCTCACCACTCCTATTCAACATAGTACTGGAAGCTCTGGCCAGGGTAATCAGGCAAGAAAAAGACATAAAGTATATTCAATTAGGAAAAGGGGAAGTCAAATTGTCTCTATTTGCAGACAGGATTGTATATTTAGAACACTCCATCGTCTCTGCCCAAAATCTCCTTAAGCTTGTTTAAAACAGGTAAACCACACTGCCTTACACTCTTCACTACATAGTCCCTTTTTATAAAGGAAACAAACACATCAGTAAACTGAAAATTTCATTGGAAGAAACTATCAGGCACTTCAGAAATTGTAGGAGGTTGGGTTTTTAAAGGTTTATTAAGAGGAACATTTTCATATTTTCCCATAGAATAAAATCAGGTGGCGAAAATGCAGAGTGAATAAAAGGTTAGGTTTGAGCAGGAAATTATTTCCTTTGTCTGTGCTAGCCATTCTCACGAAGGTCATCAACAAACAAAATGGGCCACCTTCTTTTTCTTTTCCTGAGACAGAGTCTCACTGTGTTGCCCAGGCTGGAGTGCAGTGGCGCAATCTCAGCTCACTGAAACCTCCGCCTCCTGGGTTGAAGCGATTCTCATACCTCAGCCTCCCGAATAGTTGGGACTACAGACAAGCACCATCACAACCAGCTAATCTTTCATATTTGTTTTTTAGTAGAGATGGGGTTTCACCATGTTGCCCAGGCTGGTCTCAACCTCCTGAGCTCGGACAATCTGCCTGCCTCGGCCTCCCAAAGTGCTAGGATTACAGGCATGAGCCACTGCGCCTGGCCACCTTTTTTTTTTGAGACGGAGTTTCCCTCGTTACCCAGGCTGGGGTGCAATGGCACGATCTCGTCTCACCACAACCTCCGCCTCCTGGGTTCAAGCAATTCTCCTGCCTCAGCCTCCCAAGTAGCTGGGACTACAGGCGTGCGCCACCATGCCCAGCTAATTTTTGTATTTTTAGTAGAGATGGGTTTCACCATATTGACCAGGATGGTCATGATCTCTTGACCTCGTGATCCACCTGCCTCAGCCTCCCAAAGTGCTGGGATTATAGGCATGAGCCACTGCGCCCGGCTCTGGTACCCAAGGCCTCCAAGGACAATCATTTTAAATAATTCATTTTACATTTCATTCTTTGATAATTTAATAAGAACAAAATGGAGAAGCCTACATTCTGCTGAGGTATTCCTTTCAGTTATCTGAATTTCTCTGCAACTGAAAATATCAAATGATAAATTTAAAAAGCAAGGCCACAAGAATCAATTACCCCTGCCTTCAGGTATCCAAAAATAATATTCCAAACACCCAGGCTATTTGGCTGGAACAGTAAGTCAGTATGAGAAAATCCTGTATTATTTGAGTAGATTAGGGAAATATCCACTGTGTTATATAACAGCAATGTGTGTGTGCGTGTATGTGTGTCTGTGTGTATGAGGGATTCACAAACAAAGCCTGAATTGAATAACCAAAGAAAATGGTTATTAAGAATGCTATTGGTTTATTAGAATGTACTTTAATCATGGGGTTGAAAATCCTTACACTAGCCTATTGGTGGGATCAATTAGCAACAGACTCATCAATAAATGAAGTATTACATTTCCTCTGTTCCAAGGAAGCATAAAAACGCTATATTCTATAAAGAATATTAAGAAATATTTAACTATACAACCAGGTATGTCTTAGAAATAAAGGAAAAACTGCAAGGCACCAATACTGGAGAAACATTTTGCTCAAGGCTTGCTACTGCAGGCTGACGGTGTTAGGTTCTAACATCAACCTGTAAAACAACAATCACATGTGCCATCAAATAAGCCATGAAAATCACTTGGGGCACTGAAAAGTACATGCTTTTGTAAACACTACTGTTTACAAACACACCATCTCTCCAGAAGTCTCACATACTCACTTTCTCTCCAGCGTTTCATGGTTGGCTCTTTCTTTAGTTACATCGCAGATTAAAGAGCTGCTTTGTGTTTGGAGGCCATGCTTAAAACAACAAAAATGAAGCATGTGTTCTACCTGCTCCCAGCATATAAAACTATAATAATAATTGATAATTTCAGCAAAACGAATATGATGAATATGTGTATGACATAACTCCACTGTATATGGCAAGTATAATACCATGTGTCTTAAAAACATTATCTAATTTAATTTTCAACAAAACTACATATTATTATCCCTTATTTTAGAGGAAAATTTGACAATGGACACATAGTTCATGAATGGTAAATCTGGGATGCTAATCCCGTTCTGACCATGCCTTTCTCAAATTTTCTATAATGCATGAATGTTCTGTGAGAGGTATACAAGGTTCTAAAAATAATACTGATGTGGTATTCCTTCTTAAAATTTAGGTATATTTTAAAAATACTACCAATATTTATTTCAGTGTTCCTATCTTCATACCATAGTCTGCTCTTACAAGGTGGCCACCCATACCTGAGAACGACAGCTGAAGGTCAGATCGCCCAATGCCGTTAAACACAGCAGGTTGACACACACTCCATAAGCAGGCAGTCTCCATGGAGCACAGCAAGGTGCATGGCCCTCCTCACTAAACGTCAGTCTGCCTGCTATGCCTTACCTTGTCATTTAAGCACATATACATTTATGTCTGTAATTACTTCCCTTTAAAACTTTTATTTAACCTTTCTAATTTGCTGCCTTCCTTGTTACATTAGAGAACAGAGTCTTCAAATGTCAGTGATGGTCTACAGTGTTTACTTCCTCAAAACATCACTTTGTGTCACTGTTTATTCTGATCCAGGAACAGAGGAGATTAGCTTACAGGTGAGCTCCTGTACAGGACGATTTTTAAAGTATTCACAGGTTAACTCCATTTGAGTAGTGTTGCATGGCACCACTGCTACCTTCACAATCGGCATATTAATATTTGTGAAGAGGGTAGTCGTGTCAACCACATGCACACGCCGGTCTGGTTCTTTCTTGAACATCTGAATGAAGCTCAATCCCAGGCCTTTCGGTTGATCTCCCATGACTCCCCTCTGCCCATCTAGTTTTGGACTATTCACCCGGCCACCTGAAGTTGTTTACTTTTATGTCCTGCCTCTGTGACTTTGCTCATTCTATGCCCTTGCCTGGAATGCAATTTTCTCTAAATACTTATTTTGCACAAAACAAATGTAACAGAAGTTTTTCACTCTATTTGGAGGCAGAAATTATAAAGTACTTTGTCTCTCAGGTGTCAAACAATATCTTCTAAATTTCACTTTCAAATTTCAATATAAGCACATATGACAATAAAAACAAACAGGATAAGAAGGTAATTTGAACACCAGCATCTTAATCTACAAATTCCAACAATAAAAATCAGGACTATATGAATAAGGACTGCTACTATAGCACTGCTCATAAAGAAAAAAATTATAACCTTGTTGTGCATTAGTAAGACAATATTTTAATATTCCAGGACATGTCCCTCCCGTGGAAGGTCATGAAGCTTTTAAAATAAGCTAAATTTGTAGGTATGGACCTGGAAGGATGCCTAAAATATGTAAAATGAAAAGTAGGGGGAGATCCAAGGTGGCCAAATAGGAACAGCTCTGGAGTGCAGTTCCCAGTGAGAAGAACACAGAGGGTGAGTGATCACCGCATTTCCAAACAAGTTTTTACTGCCCACAGACCAGGAGATTCCTAGGCTGAAAAGCGCCATGAGTTTCCACCACGGCTGTTTCAGCGGGCACTGCGGGTCTCTGCACAAAAACTGACACAGATCTGGGGGGCCGTTTCAACTGGCACCTGGAACACCTGGGATACCATGCTGCCCATTCAACTGAAAAAAAAGGGGACTGAAACAGAGAGCCAGGTGATCTGGCTAAGCGGGTCCCACCACCAACAAAGACCAGCAATCAGAAATGCTCTGGGTTGAGTTTCTCAGCAAGCCCAGCTGGACCCAGGATATTCCAGCTTGGTGGGAGAAGGGCGTCAGCCACTACCGAGGCAGACCACCATTACCAAGGCAGTTCTAACCATGCCTCTGTAAACAAAACCGCAAGGAAGTTAACACAGCAGCTGGGCAGAGCCCACGGCAGCTCAGCAACACCTCTGCTGGCAGACCATGAATAGACTACATCCTTGCTGGGCAGGGCATCTCTGAAAAAAAGCAGCAGCACGTAGGGACTTATAAATAAAGCTACACCTTCCCAGTACAGAGCACCTGGGGAAAAAGGTGATTATGAGTTCCACTGCAGCAGACTTACACGTCCCTGCCCAGCAGCTCTGAACAGAACAACGGAGCTCCCAACTCAGCACTTGAGCTCCTATAAGG
>NW_016107944.1:114383-116509 GCF_001604975.1 Cebus imitator
AGAGATTGAAGATCAATTCAATGAAATAAAATGAGAAGGCAAGATTAGAGAAAAAAGAGTGAAAAGAAATAAACAAAGCCTCCAAGAAATATGGGAGTATGTCAAAAGACCTAATCTATGTTTGATAGGTGTACCTGAATGTGACGGAGAGAGTGAATCCAAGCTGGAAAACACTCTTCAGGATATTATCCAGGAAAACTTCCCCCAACTTAGCAAGGCAGGCCAACATTCAAGTCCGGGAAATATGAGACCACCACAAGATATTCCTCAAGAAGAGCAACCCCAAGGCACATAATCGTCAGATTCACCAGGGTGGAAATGAAGGAAAAAATGCTAAGGACAGCCAAAGAGAAAGATTGGGTTACCCACAAACAGAAGCCCATCAGACTCACAGCAGATCTCTCGACAGAAACACTACAAGCCAGAAGAGAGTGGGGGGGCCAATATTCAACATCCTTAAAGAAAAGAACTTTCAACCTAAAATTTTTTTTTAAAGCCAATTGCAAGACAGAGTTTATTACTCAAATCAGCCTCCCTGAGAACTCAGAGGCTAGAATTTTTATGGATAAGTTGGTAGGCAGGGGGCTAGGGAATGGGTGATGCTGACGGGATGAAACTACAGGGGTGTCGAAAATGGTCCTCATGTGCTAAGTCAACCTCTGGGTGGGGGCCACAGGACATGCTGAGTCATGAATCACAGTCCAGGTGGAGTCAGGTGGTCACCAGAATGCAGAAGTCTATCCTTATGGCTCCACATATCTCACTGGGGCTAGAATTTCATATCCAGCCAGACTAAGCTTCATAAGCAAAGGAAAAATAAAATCCTTTACAAACAAGCAATTGCTGAGAGATTTTGTCACTACCAGGCCTGCCTTAGAAGAGCTCCTGAAATAAGCACTAAACATAGAAAGGAACAACCAGTACCAGCCACTCCAAAAACATATCAAATGATAAAGACCATCAACACAATGAAGAAACTGCATCAACTAACGGTCAAAACAACCAGCTAGCATCAAAATGGTAGAATCAAATTCACACATAACAATATTAACCTTAAATGTAAATGGGCTAAATGCCCCAATCAAAAGACACAGACTGACAAATTGCACAAAAAGTCAAAACCCATCAGTGTGTTGTACTCAGGAAACCCATCTTATGTGCAAGGACACACATAGGCTCAAAATAAAGGGATGGAGGAAGATTTACCAAGCAAATGGAGAGCAAAAAAAGAGCAGGAGTTGCAATCCTAGTCTCTTATAAAAACAGCTTTAAACCAACAAAGATCAAAGAAGGGCATTACATAATGGTAAAAGGATCAATGCAACAATAAGAGCTAACTATCCTAATATATACACACCCAAATCAGGAGCACCCAGATACATAAAGCAAGTTCTTAATGACCTACAAAGAGACTTACACTCCCACATAATAATACTGGGATACTTTAACACTCCACTGTCAATATTAGAGGGACCAATGAGACAGAAAATTAACAGGGAAATCTAGGACTTGAACTCCTCTAGACCAAGCAAAACTAATAGACATCTATAGAACTCTCCACCCCAAATTCACACAATATACATTCTTCTCAGCACCACATCACACCTACTCTAAAACTGACCACACAATTGGAAGTAAATCACTCCTCAGCAAATGCAAAAGAATGGAAATCATAACAAACAGTCTCTCAGACCATAGTGCGATTAAATTAGAATTCAGGATTAAGAAACTAACTCAGAACCACACAACTTCATGGAAATTGAACAACTGGCTCTTGAATGTTGACTGGATAAATGATGAAATGAAGACAGAAATAAAGGTGTTCTTCAAAACCAACGAGAACAAATACATAACACACCAGAATCTCTGGGACACATTTAAAGCAGTGTCTAGAGGGAAATTTATAGCACTAAATGCCCACATGAGAAGTTAGGAAAGATCTAAAATCCACACCCTATCATCAAAATTAAAAGAGCTAGAGGATCAAGATCAAAACAACTCAAAAGGTAGCAGAAGACAAGAAATAACTATGATCAGAGCAGAATTGAAAGAGACAGACACACAAAAAACCCTTCAAAAAAAATCAATAAATCCAGGAGCTGGTTTTTTTGAAAGATGAATACAAT
>NW_016107944.1:118884-122047 GCF_001604975.1 Cebus imitator
AAATCATTCTATTATAAAGATACATGCACACGTATTTCCTCACTGCGGCACTGTTTACAATAGCAAAGACCTGGAACCAACCCAAATGCCCCCATCAATGACAGACTGGACAAGAAAAATGTGACACCTATACACCATGAATACTATGCAGCCAGAAAAAAAGATGAGTTCTGTAATCCCAGCACTTTGGGAGGCTGAGGAGGGCAGATCACAAGGTAAAGAGATGGAGACCATCCTGGCCAACATGGTGAAATTCCATCTCTACTAAAAAAGATACAAAAATTAGCCAGGTGTGGTGGCACGCGCCTGTGGTCCCAGCTACTCGGGAAGCTGAGGCAGAAGAAATGCTTGAACGCAGGAGGTGGAGGTTGCAGTGAGCCGAGATTGCGCCACTGCACTCCAGCCTGGTAACAGAGCAAGACTCTCAGAAAAAAATAAAAAAAAATTAAAAAAATAAATAAATAAAAAGATGAGTTCGTGTCCTTTGAAGGGAAATGGAAAAATCTAGGGACATGAATGAATCTGGAATCTGGAAGCAAACTGACACAAGAATAGAAAAACAAACACTGCATGTATTCACTAATAGGCGGGTGTTGAACAATGAGAACACATGGACACGGGGCGGGGGAGCATCACACACTGGGGTCTGTTGAGGGGGTGTAAAGGAGGGGCAGTGGGGGGTAGGAAGGATGGGAAGGGATAACATGGGGAGAAATGCCAGACATAGGTGACGGGGGATGGAGGCAGCAAACCACATTGCCATGTATGTACCTATGCAACAATCCCGCATCATCTGCACATGCACCCCAGAACCTAAAGTACAATAAAAAATAAAGAATAAAGGTGCAGAGTACTGAAGAGAATATAATCCAAATTTATTAAAAATATAAAAAGAACCCTATACATATTTATGAGTAAAGAAAAATGTACACACCATTAACACTGATTTCCTCACAGGTGGTAATAAGGGAAAAGAATAATATTTTTCTTCACACATCTCCAGTTTGTTATTAGTATACCTAAATATTACTTCATAATTAAAAAATCCAATACATTAAGTCACCAATCTATTCATATTTAAATGTCAACAAAACATATCTAGACTTTAAGTCCAGACTATGTTTTCTGAGACCCTAGAGTTTGAAAAATTTATGCAAAATTAGCATTTTTACTCCATGCCTCTTGTTCTAATAATGAAATTATTCATATTCCATGTCAACCTCCTGTTTACAACTTACAGTCCAGCTTTTTTCTACCTCAAATTCTAGTTACTTGATATGGCTCTGAAGTGCTGAAATTGTATTCGGAAAAAAATGTAGACTAAAACGACATAAAGGCCCTGCAGAAACATAGCTGGTGGATTAAAACTAAGCAGCAGACGCTTCTATATGATAACGTTTATTTTGCACTTCATAAATGCTTACAGATAAAAATATTCAACAGTACCTAACAACAGGTCAAAATGTGGGGTGCAAATACAGCGGCGCCTTTTAAGGTGAGGTTGCAGTTTTCTTGTTTATATTTGAAAACATCCACCAACTGAATTTTAAATAATCCTAAGAATTCTGAATCTGAGGTAAAGAGCTCCCGAAATATAAATTTCGGTCCTACTCACAAGTATCTAAGTTATTTTTACAGAGACCTCAATGTCTCTTCTTTCTCATGCCAAGCTAATTTTTCTAGTGATTCTATGCTGTCCAGTTTGACACCCCAAAGTATCTTCCTGAGTTTAAAAGAGCATTCCTATTCCTAATTTTCCTTTTACTCTTGTCTTGTCTCATTCTTTGGATAACGTAGCTAACAGCTCCATGCTTTGTACACTGTAAACCAGTTCCTCACATGAGAATTGCAGGTTTCTGCCTGATGGAAATTGCTGAATTGGATTTGGATCTTCACAAACACACACATTTCCAGCAGTTTAAAATCGTATTTTGACTTGTGGATCCCTCTGAGTTGACCACTAAGTTTCCAAGGTGAGTTTCATCCATGAAGCTTTTGGTATAGTTGTCATTCAATCGTTTTCCATTAGATTTCTATTGCCGTTGTCACCGTGCTTACCTATCTGGCTTAACAACATCCTTTATGATCTATCAAACATCTACTTATGTTTAGCCCAGCAAGATTTTGGAAATCAACCCAACGCTTGGGGGCACCTTGTTTCAAACGAGGTAATGAAGTCAGACTCTGAGTGATGAGGCTCAATCAAGACACCACAGATGGGGCCGGGCACAGGGGCTCATGCCTGTAATCCCAGCATTTTGGGAGGCCGAGGTGTTTGGATCACTTGAAATCAGGAGTTCGAGACCAGCCTTACCAATATGGTGAAATCACGCCTCTACTAAAAATACAAAATTAGCCAGGTATGGTGGCAGGTGCCTGCAATCCCAATTACTTGGGAGGCCAAGGCATGAAAATTGCTTGAATCCGGGAGATGAGAGTTGCAGTGAGCTGAGATCGCACCAGTGTACTCCTGCCTTGGGCAACAAGAGCAAAACTCCATCTTGTCGAACTTTCTGACTTCTTTGGAATACAGCATCACACAGACGGCTTCCTATTTTGCCTTGAGCTATGTGAATTCCAAGATCATCAGATACCACAGTCAAAAGGAAGCAGAGAAATGAATGCCAAAATGCAGAACTCGGGCCTTAGGGGCCGGGCACGCTGGCTTACGTGTGTAATCCCAGCACTTTGGGAGGCCGAGATGGGCAGATCACCTGAGGTCAGGAGTTCGAGACCAGCCTGACCAACACGGTGAAACTCCATCTCTACTAACAATACAAAAATTAGCTGGGCATAGTGGCAGATGCCTGTAATTCCAGCTACTTGAGGGGCTGAGGCAAGAGAATCACTTGAACCCAGGAGACAGAGGTTGCAGTAAGCCGAGATCATGCCATTGCACTCCAGCCTGGGCAACAAGAGCGAAACTCCATCTCAAAAAGAAAAACAACAACAACAACAACAAAAGAACCTGGGCCTGTGCTGCGCCAGCTCCGCCACTGCGCCCTCTCAGTGCTCCAGCTGCAAATCACTTTTTCTTGAGACTTGTACTTTTTTTCAATACAACTTCATTTTATACTCCAAATAAAAGATGGCTGAATCTTTTGAGAAAAAGTAAAAAGAGGGAAACATCATCTCTGATCATACAATGAGCTGATCCCAAAAT